>NC_137775.1:9195210-9336232 GCF_963455305.1 Plecotus auritus | reverse complement strand
ACAGAGCAGTCTGTGCCCTGCGCTCATGGGCATGGAAGTTAGGGACACTGCTGAATGGAGCCCTTGAAATACCCAGTCTTGACATAGAATGCTGGAAATTGATTTACATAGGACCAGAGACAAACATTGGAATTCCTTTACAAACGGTGGTTCCTGTCAATAGTTTATCAACCGTGATAGAGGGGATATGTAGTTACATTCATCAATATTAAAATTTTCACCATTTTTAGACACGTATCAGTCATGATGACCATTGAATATTGTTAGATCATATCTTCCAAAAGTTGTGTTATGTTAACTCATACAAGTATCAGTGTCTGCTGTATTTTTTTAACTAATCTTGGGGTCAAATAGGACCTAAAGCATTTTTAAATATAACACTTCATGTACTTGTGTAGGCACTTAACACATTTATCTTTTTTTTTGTAAGGAGGCCTTAAGTCAATTAGAACAGAGCTGTGCAATGGAAATAAAACGTGAGTCACATGTGTCATTTAAAATTTTCTAGTAACCACATTAAAAAGTAAAAAAAGAAACCAATGAAATTAATCATAATACATTTTATTTGACATAATATATCATAATTTCAAAACTATAATATAAATATTATTAATGAGAGATATTGCATTCTTTTCAATTTGCACTAAATTGTGGAAATTCTGTGTGTATTTTTCACTTACAGCACATCTCAGACCAGATACTAAATTTTCATCAGAAATATTTAAATTCTATTTAGATATCTTAAAAAATTTACAGTTGAAAAAGTAGAATCATATGCCAGAATTATTACAAACATACTTATTTTTTCCAATGACTAAATTGTCAGTTTAAAATTTAAATAAAGATGAAATGAAATTAAAAAACCCTGTTCCTCAGTCACACTAGCCACATTTCAAGTGCTTGATAGCCACAGATGGCTAGTGACTGTCTTATTGGATAGCAAAGAAGTAGAATATATTTTGTGTAAGAATTTAAAAGCGGGCATATTTTATTACTCTCCTTTGCCATTTGATTACTGTGTTTTTCTGTTTAGCTGACTATAACTTTAAACTCCAATAGACTCCACCTTTTTTGTAGGCATTAGTTCCATATACTCCCTGTAGATGGCAGCACTGTCAGGGGGAGGAGTTGCCAGGACTTGTTACCCAGATTCTGGCACTTTTCATAGAAAAAGTCAATTCTTTGGAAAATTCTTTGGTAGCATAAGTGGAATCTTTTCAGCCCTGTTGACATTCTGCATAGATGGCTATTGATTATGAGAACAATTTCTTCTCCTCTTATCTAGAAAACTGTACCTGACAAACAGATACAAGTGTGATCATGGGCATGAGTAAGACAATTGGCAAAATGTGAATGAGGTCTGTGTGGGTAACAATGTTGTATCTGTGTGAATTTGCTGATTTTGATAAGAGTATTGTGGTTAAGTAAAACATACGACTTCTTTTGAAATACATACTGATGTTGGAAATTCACTCTCAAATGTCTCAGGAAAAAAACAGATAGAAAGAAAGATAGATGATAGAATAAAAGCAGGTAGGTGATAGAACAATAAACTGTGATAAAATGTTAATGTTTCAGGAATCTAGGTAAAACATATCTGAGAATATTTTGTATTATTTTTAAAAAATATATTTTATTGATTTTTTTTACAAAGAGGAAGGGAGATGGATAGAGAGTTAGAAACATCGATGAGAGAAAAACATTGATCAGCTGCCTCCTGCTCACTCCCTACTGGGTATGTGCCCGCAACCAAGGTACATGCCCTTCACCAGAATCGAACCTGGGACCCTTGAGTCTGCAGGCTGACTCTCTATCCACTGAGCCAAACTGGTCAGGGCTATTTTGTATTATTTTTGCAACCTGTTTTTTAAGTCTGAAACGATTTCAAACTAAAAAAACTGTTAAGCCTGATTCTTATAAAAACAAGGAGGATGGTCCAAACTTCCATATGCCTTGTGCTTTTGTCTTTGTCAAAGAGCCTTCTGTAGTGACAAGCTGGGTTGCCACTGGTATTCTAGTTAACATCAGAGTATAATCCAGGAGCTTCTGGGCCATGTGAAAAGAACATAATCCTCCATATTTTGATCCAGTTTCCTGATAACAGTAATTTGGTGTGCTTTAATGTATGATAACTTGCATACCAATCTCGCAGCTTCTGGAACATTTTATATCTTGCTATCACCTTACATATTTAGGTAGATTTGGATGTCAGAATTGTCAATGGCTTTGCCAAGACTCCATTGGGAAATCTGTACTTGGAAGTCTTCTTCTGCAGGGCATCTCTCCAAGAAGACTTCTTAGAATCACAGAAGAAAAGATCTAATCAAACTCATCTATTAATAAAGTCTTATAATATCGAAAGGCTGCCTCTGGGAATCTAAGAAAATGTTCACTTCATCTCTTGCCAAGGTGCAATCACTACACTCTTTGGAAGTGATGGTTTCCTGTTAAACTTATTCTGACCCTCAGTATCCCTGGCATTAACGTTGCATGCTTACATCCACCCTGTGTGCGTGCCCCCACACATATACCTGTGAGATTAAGGCAATGAGGACGTTCAAGTGGAGTAAAGATCCCTATAATTTTTAATTATCACTTGGTCACATTTAAGTAGCCTATTGATAGCATTCTGGTGGCCATATTTGGGAGACAGTCCACTTTGATTTGAGGTCCTCAGATGATAGTTTGGTTGGGACCAGACTATCATTTGCCTTAGAAATCAGAAAAAAATACGTCTGGGTCACAGGACCTGATATATTTGTCAAGACTTCACAGCAAATAAAATCCAGTTGAAGCTATCCCGACCTCATGAAGGTTAGATCCTTATTTAAGTAATTTATCTGTTTATGCCATGAATTAAAAGAAATATCCTTGAAAGGTTTGGGGCTTGTCTCTCTTAGGAGTAATGCTGAAGACTGTGACTTAGTTACTATACCTGTTATTTTTAGAGGAATTATTAAGCTGCACATTCCTACTGATAACAAATTACTGAGCTATCTAGCCTACTGGGCTCCATTTGTTGAGAGCCAGTAATGTTTCCAAGATAAAATATGATCAACCAATGACTAGCCATTTAAAAAATGTTCCTGAAAAGTGTTTGATTCTCCAATAGTTTAAAATCTATTTGTCATAGTCGACCTCATGTAAATAAAAGAAGTTTAACTATAGATAGCATTAAAGAAAAAATCTAATTTATGCAAAATTTTGCCATCTTAATATTTATTTATTTGTTTGTTTATTTAGGTGTGAATTCAGTTTGCTCAGGTGGATTTATGTTTTATAGTTTTAAATAGAAAACAATTTGCATTATGCTTTTTTGACTTATAATTGTATTATAAACCCTTTTCAATATTTCTACCATGTTTCCCCGAAAATAAGACAGTGTCTTATATTAATTTTTGCCCCCAAAGACACGCTAGGTCTTATTTTCAGGGGATGCCTTATTTTTCCATGAAGAAGAATACGGTACACATTTATTGTTAAATGAAAATAAAGGAAATTTATTACCTGTATACGGTACGGTAGTACGGTAGTTGTCAACACAAACCAGACAAACTGTGAATCCTACAGTATCAAGAATTTACTCATTTATTCAATGACAATCATGTCATCATCTTCTGGAACATCATCATAACAATCCAATTCCTGAATTTCCTGGTGAATTTCTTGTGACTCCATTTCTTTCAGAATCAGTGGACCAAATCTCTCATGTTTAGCAATAGCACTGTCTTTAAATGAGTACTTCTTGTCAAGGTAGCCTGCTTGCAGTGCATTTGCAATGCAACTGTCAGTGATTTTCTCCCATGAATTCTTCACCCAAGTCACAACTTCTTGCAGTTTAGGTTTTACAAAGTTTCCACGCTGATTTCTCTCCATTCTATTTTCAATGTAGTCATCAATTTCCATGCGCAAATTGTCTTTGAATGGCTTGTTTATTGCAATATCAAGAGTCTGGAGATAGGCCGTCATTCCTGCGGGAATCATTATCTGATCTATTTTTCTTTCGTGAAGAAATGTCTTCATGTCTTTAGCGCGGTGAGTGCTGGCTGCATCCCAGACTAGCAGACCTCTTTGGCTCCCTCGCATAACAAGCGGCAGCATTAAATCGACCCACTTCCTTATAACTGCTTGTGTGGCCCAGGCTTTTTCAGTTTCAAGAATAAAAACGCCCAAAACACGTTCAATCTTTTCCTTCTTGCCCTTAGAAATGATTAAAGGTGGGATTTTAGTGCCATCCAGACGAATTGCCAAAATACAGGAAACACGTGCACTTTAGTAAGCAGTGGAGGGAATGTACGCTAAGGAGGCACCCCGCTGTTCAATTGTTGTTTGAGATGATTGGCCCATAAACACTGCAGTTTCATCCATAGCAATCATGTTGGAAAGATTGTATTTAGAGAAGTCAGCATCATCAATAAAGGACTTGAATGCAAGTGCTCGCTTAATAACTTGAGTATCTTCCAACCTAAACAATGTTGTAGATCTTCTTAAAGACAGTTCACTTTTCTGAAGGAAATTATCCAGCCAGTGTTGTGATGCTTTGAAGTCTTCGGGGGCTATGTCAAACTGTGGTGCCATTGCAAGGGCAAATTCTTGAATCTGAGCCCTATTCACAACCAAAGGCTTTGCTCTCCTGTCAACAACCCATTCACAGATCAGGTCTTCCAGCTCGCAAAATAATGGTTGCCGACCTGATCCACACTTGCGCTTTTTAGCATTTCCCTTGTCCACTTGTTCAATGAGGTTGCCATACTCTGCTCGCCATTTTCAGACCAATCGGATACTCAACATCTTCTCTTTGCAGTAAGCAGTAAGATTTTGGCCCCAAGAGTCTTCCACGATTCCTTTCTTGTATTCCACGGAGTAGCTTTTTCTTTTTGCGCTCATTTCTAGGGGTAAAAAAAAAGGAATTGGGGTATCAAGGTGGGGGAGGGGGATCACTCAAAATGACACAGGGGGGATCAGAGGGGGGAATCAAAATGGCACAGGAGAATCAGAGGGGGGATTACCATTTTAGTACCCCTTTTGATCTTCCTGTGTCATTTTGATTGTCCCCTCTGATCCTCCTGTGTCATTTTGATTGTCCCCTCTGATCCTCCTGTGTCATTTTGATTGCCCCCTCTGATCCTCCTGTGTCATTTTAAGTGATCCCCCTTCTCCCACCCCTGTGCCACTGAACATTTTCACCAGACATCCCCCCTACCCCTTTATCAGACATTTACCCACTGGGGCCTGCCTGGGGACTGTCACTGGGCTTGCTGGGGCCTGGATCTGGGCTGGAGCAGGGTCTGCCACTGACTGAGAACCTTCAGTCATCATGAAGGCGGCCGCGAGCATCAGGTAGTGTCACCAGAGACAGACCAGCACTCACCACCTTCGCCGCGTCCTGTCCGCTCTAATCCTCCTGTTCTTCTACACGCATCTGTGAAAGTCTCCTCCTCTCTCCCGCCCCACACTCACCGCTCACTCCGACCTCTGCTCCGCCTCCACACAGCAGTGACGTGAGGACTCCGCGTAATGTCACTGGTTGCTAGACGCCAGTTGGGGCGGCCCTAGTGACCAGTTTATGGTAAATTAATTTTCATTCTGAGACAGAGCCTGGGGGCCTTATTTTCGGGGGATGCCTTATATTTCACTCAGAAGGAAACCTGTAAGTAGGTCTTATTTTGGGGGGATGTTTTATTTTCGGGGAAACACGATAGTGTTAATAATTACCAGCAATATTAACACAAGAATCCCATAAGTCATTTATTATTAAATTTTATGCCAGAATTTATTCACCTAGTTCATTATCATTAGAATTGGAAAATTTTTCCTCCAATTTAAAACATAATAACCTTCCCTCCTAAAAGCATCTACATACCTTTTCCTTTTATTGAACTATTTTCCGAGAATTAATTCCTAGGAGTAAGATTGCTCTATCTAAGAATACGCATGGATAGATAGAGAGGTAGATAGATAGATAAATAAATAGAGAGCTAGTGATGTGGGTATATTCTTACCAAGTATTATTTCCGAAATGTCTTTACCAGTTTCTAGATATGTACACATAGCATTTCTACCATCCGCTGACCAGATTTGATCACTAGACCCACCCAATACAGTATTTGCAAAACATAATTATGGAAACCAATAGAGGGTTGTGGAGAGCAACTGGGTTTTGAAGTTATAGTTCTAGGCAGGCTCTGGCCCTAGAGATACCATGCTCTTAGTCAGGTTGTTTAACCTCTATTCCAGTAAGTTCAGTTTCCTTTTCTAAACTGTGATTAATGATATCCACCCCGTGGAGCTTTTGCGGGTATGAACTTCAATAGTTTATAAAGCACCGAAACAGGAACTGGTTGGATAAATATTTGTTGAATGAGAAAAAAATGGACAAATGCCCTTCTTTCAATCTCTGCCTTCTCTACTCCTCGTGCAAGGATAGGTCTCTCTGAATAAATAAACAGCAAGATCAAGTTTATCTTCAAATGGGAAATCCTTCCCCCGGGAACATTAAAGACTGAGTAGTATTTTGAACATTCCTCCTAAAGCCTTTTCTCAACAAACTACCTTTCCTAAGGGAATTTATCAGGATGCATTTCAGCAGAAAATTCAAATATTGAAACATATTATCTCACATAACAGAGAATCCAGATGTGGGGTGGAATCCACAGTTGGTTGGTTCACTAGCTTAATAATGTTACCAAAGTCTCAGGTTCTGTCCAACTTTCTGCTCTGCCGTTTTCCACGTACCTGCCTAACTGAGAAGCTGGGTCACCCCACTGTAAAGAGGCTGCCGCCACCAGCCTCTGGAATATGTTTTCTTGTTCACATCAATAAGGGGACAGAGACAAACTCTTCCGAAATGCATGGACTGTAAGTCTTTCCTTTCAATGAAAGTGGTGTCCTCACCCCTGGACTCATGGATGGGACTGGATTAATCAAGATTTCCCTCTGCAACTGGGGCTGCTGCTGGTGCTGGGGCACATGATTTCATTTGGGATTCTATTAAACTGAAGAAAATGGATTTTCAGTTGGCGTGAGCAGTGTCTGCTGCAAGGAAAACGGGTTTTGGAAATATTGATCACTACTTGCCACCTTATATGGAGTTTATCAACCTGCAAAAACTGTCCAGAAAACGTAAAAAGCTGTTTTTAATGGCCATTGTCTTTTAATGGCCTTTGATTTTATACCTGAAAATACATGTTGATTCAAACTATTACCTCGATTTAAAACTGTTACTGATCCTTTGGATGTTGCATCATGATATTACTATAAAATGAAGAGAATGGGCTGTGCATATATTCAACAAGTATTTATTGAGCTGTTATGACATGCTATGCTGGAGATAACTGCTAGTGATGCAATGGACCACAAGTCAGGGTCTTTGATATTGCAAAGCTTATAATCTAGTGAACCAATAGATCCCTCTTTTCAATGGTATCAGATAGGGTTGTAGTGGCTCCTTAAGTTTACACCTGGGAACCTTGGTGTAGCTGCCATCCCACTAGCCCATTCCATTTTAGTGTAGAAAATGGAAGACAAGCCTATGTTTTTGGTACTGATGTCATAATTTACCAAGTATTATTTCCAAAATGTCTTGACTAAAAGTTTTTCTAAGAGATGATTGAACTCTGGCTCATTGCTATCAAAAGGGACAACTCAGTATAAATTATGTAGATTTAAACTCTTGGTTTGGAGTGGGCTTTCCCCAACATTTAAGTAGACAACCCTAAATAGCCTGAGCCAACAGGTTAATTCATTTATCAGCACTTCTATAATAATAAAAGCATAATATGCTAATTAGACCGGACATCCTTCCGGACATCCTTCCAGACGACCTTCTGGATGTGAGGAAAGGCCGGGTCCCGGGTGCCTACCAGCGGCTGGAGGGAAGCCCAGGGAAGCCTGTGCTGGCAGCCAGGGAAAGGAAGGCATACTCTTGCACGAATTTTGTGCATTGGGCCTCTAGTGTACTAATAATAGCAGCCCTATCAGTACAATGTTCTTAACATATACCGTTGCATAGATACCATCTTTATTTCTCCTATGGGTTGTCATAGGCAGTTGAAATCATCACACTTTGGCCAGTGTAGCTCAGTTAGTTGAGTGTCGTCCTGTGGGCATCAAAAGGTTGCCGGTTTGATTCTGGGTCAGGATACATGCCTGGGTTAGGACATGCCTGGGTTGTGGGCTTGAGCCCTGGTAGGGGTGTGCAGGAGGCAGCCGATTGATGTTTCCCTCTCACATCAATGTTTCTTTTTTTAAAATTTTCTTTATTGATTAAGCTGTTACATATGTGTCCTTATTCCCCCATTACCCTTCTCCCCATGCCCTCACCTCCCTGTTGTCTGTGTTCATTGGTTAGGCTTATATGCATGCATAAAGTCCTTTGGTTGATCTCTCCCCCTTACCCCCACCCTCCCCTACCTTCCCTCTGAGGTTTGATGGTCTGATCGATGTTTCTCTGTCTCTGGATCTGTTTTTGTTCATCAGTTTATGTTGTTCATTACATTCCATAAATGAGTGAGATCATGTGATATTTATCTTTCTCTGGCTTATTTCACTTAGCATAATGCTCTCAATGTTTCTTTAAATTTTCTCTCTCTCTAAAAAAAATAAAATCAATTAAAAAAAAGAGTGTTAGTGACAATGACATCTGATTCTTTTTCAGTGCCACTGTTTTAAAAAAATAATCATCACTAACAAAACCAGGCATAATTTTGACTGTTTTATAAAACATTCCAGTTATTAAATAGAATTGATATATAACTAATATGTAATTTAACTGTAATATTTAATTGAATACAACTATAATTAAATATAATTGATAAATATAACCAAAGAAGTTAGAATTAAATTCTCTGAAAAAGAATCCTAAAACTGACCACTTCTTTTCAAGAGGTGACAGTGATATGTGATTAGGTGTATATGTACAAAGCAAAGAAGAATTAAGGCAATATAAAGAATCTTAGACAAAATGTTTTTGGTATAACTCATTAGTTATGTATATAATGTTGCTATTATAAATCTGGTTGAGTCCATTTTTCTTTACAAATATTCTGTCATAATGGGAAGCGAAAGAAGGTTGGAGAGAGGGAGACTTTCTAGAAATCGCTGCACCTCAAATTAGATATGAAGATGGTTAATTTGACTATTTCAGTTGTTTCTGAGCAAAAAATGAGGAGAGTAAAAGTGTTCAGATAGAGGGGAAAAGTTTGAAAGGCAAAAAGAACCCCCCCCACACACACATAATAGAAATACAAAGGAAACACCTAAGTCGGTAAGATGGCCCAGATATGTACCCCAGAAGCATGGATTATACTAGAATTTTCTACAGAAATCCTGTAAATCACTGAGAAATCACGTATAACTTATTTGCTTAAAATTTTCAGTTAATGTGCTTCAGCAGCCTTTTGTAGATAACGATTCTCACTCTCCACCTTATTATGGAGGCAGAGCTGTTTCGCTTTGTCCTGTTCTCCATCTGCGATATACTTTTTATTGCTCAAGAGCTATAGAATTGTGTCCATGCCTATTGTTGTCTGCCTGATGGGAATTCATGTAATTGAAAGCGTTTATCCTCTCTTAGTGGAAAAATTGGGCACTTGGAAGAAATGAAATCCCCCACCTTTGTCCACAGCGCAGGAAATACTGTTCGCTCAGCTTTGTTCTAAAGTTTCCACTTTTCTCCGCCTAACCTGTTGAAAACTTAGTCCTGCCCAAGAAAGAAAGCTGGGATTACTTGTGGCAGTCTAGATGTTCATGCTCATGTAGTTACGCCTTTGGTGGCTATTTCACCATTGATAAAAAAATAAAATTGTAGTCTTTCAAAAGACGCATGGAATGACATGAAGAGAGTTTGCAGTATATTGTAGAGTGGGGGGAAAAGTGATAGTACAAATGTAAAAAAACACACCACCCCTAGTTTTTAAATAAGCAGCTCTATAAGTAACATTTAAGTGTATATGTTTAGGTATTTGCTTAATTGTGAACAGGGATTACCTCTAGGAATGAGATTAGGAAAAGAGAGGAGAAACTTTCATTTCTTACATTATACATTTTACTTTATACCCTTCTGTATTGTTCAAAGTTTGAAAAATGAGCACATGTTATTTATATATTTTTTTTTTACCTATAACAAAAAGAACTAACAAAAAAACCTACAGGGAGTAAGAAATTATTTGGAATGGGATATGTTTAAGTAATTAATTTGTCACTACACTGCTGGACTATTATTTTCTCTTGCTAAATCACAACTCCCCTGCTTCTCTCCGGAGGTTGCTTTAAAAAGGAAGGGTACATTTTTCTATGAAACAAACAGCTCAACCTCCCCACCTCCGGCCTAAATTCCTCCTTTTGGTTTTCTTAATAACACATGCTACACGCAGATTGTTAAGGTAAGTTAAGGAACGTGGGTGTTCAACAGTGCAGTGCACACGGCCATAGTCAATGGCAAACCATGCTTTTGTAACAGTTCATTTATCAACTTGGGGCAGGAAGGGAGATTGGGCACTACAGGAAGTGAGAGGCCAGGAGGGATCTTCACTGTCCTGGGCACTGACATGCATCCAAATGTCATGAACGAGTGGCCCTTCAAATTCATCCACCGACCTGAAACTTTCTGGACTTTCTTGATTCTATCACAAAATAATGAAAAGAAAAGTAGCTATTTACTTTTGTAATATCTTTTACATTATATTACAAAGGGTAGGTTGGATTTTGTGTGGTCACAGATATGTGCAAAAAAGAACCAACGACTTGATTTGGATCCCTTTGGTTTTAAATTAAAAAAATATTTTTATTGATTTCAGAAGGAAGGGAGAGAGAGAGAGAGAGAGAGAGAGAGAGAGAGAGATCAATGATGAGAGAGAATCACTGGTGGGCTGCCTCCTGAACACGCCCCACTGGGGATCAAGCCTGCAACCACATATTCAAATAGGGTCACATGTGTCCTGACTGGGAATCGAACTGTGACCTCCTAGTTCATAGGTCGACCCTCAACCACTGAGCCATGCCAGCTGGGCCCTTTGGTTTTAATTTTTAAGGCCAGATTTAGCAAAATATGTGGCAGATGCTCTAAAGAGGCATGGTCTAGTTTTAAGGATTCATGGTACGGCGCCTTTTGGAGGAGCTCTGAGTGCAGTGAAGCAGAGGGACAAAAGGGCTTGGAGAGATAAGCGTGCATGATAACCTCCACACGTGTGAGCGGTTTAGAACAAAAAAAACCCAGATTTGCAAATCAATGATCATAAACTTTGTATCCTTATCAGGTGGAGTCTCAATAATATATGCGTCAATACTAAATGACTGCTTGACGGGGAGGTTACAACGATAAAAGCTCTGAGTGGTTGGAAAGTGGACAAATTGTGAAGCATTAGTGGTACTCTTCCTTTCATCAGCTCTTCTAAAATATCCTCATCTTCATTTGACTGTACCTCGAATCGATTGCTTCTTGGATTATTAAACACCCTTTTCCTTCAGGTTCTAAAGCCTCTCTGCGATAGGTTGCATTGTGATCCCCAAAAGGTATGTGGAAGTGCTCACCCTCAATGCCTAAGAATGTGACCCTATTTGAATAGGGGGTCTTTCCAGAGGTAATGAAATGCAAATACGATCATTAGGATGGGCTCTAATCCAATATGACTGATGTCCATTAAAAAGTGGACCCAGACAGCACACAGGGAGAACACCACCTGAAGATGAAGGCAGAGGTGGAGGTGATGATTCTACAAGCCTAGGGACACCAACGATTGACAGACAGCAAACCACCAGGAGAATTAAGAGAGATGTGTGGACCAGATTCCCTCTCACAGCACTCAGAAGGAACCAACTCTGCTGACACTTTAATCTTGGACTTCTAGCATCCAGAAATGTGGACCAATACATTTCTGATGTTTATGACACTAAGCTTGTGTTACTTTGTTATGGCAGCCCTAGCAAACGAATACACTCTCTCATCTTCGAACACACAATTTCATCGCTGAATACACTAATGCTCTGGAACAATCCTGACTCATTCTTCCATAGAAGTGAAAGACCTACTGATGAAGAATAATTCTCTATGCTACGTACATGTTTGAAGGCAGCTGCTGGGGGGCATCTGAGGCCTTTACCTTTGTCCTGGTCAAAGGAAGTCTCTCCAATGAGAGCAAGAAGTCTATAGGTGGAGTAAGGTAGCCTTCTTGGCAGGCAGCCCAGTGACACAGGAAAACTAGGTGTTTCCTTGCTTCATGGGTCTTTGCCGTAGTAGGAACTGTGGCATCTTCTTTTTTTCACTGATTTATGGGGAAGATCCTGCTTGTTGTAGAGGCAAGAGCAGACTTTTCAGAGTCTAATTATCATAAAAAACCCTCTCATTTCCTCTGGTGGCAAATGATTGGGCTGTGGAGGTTTTGGTCAGAAAATTGATCCCTGTGTGAAGTTCAAAGGTTGAGTTGCTGTTTTGGGATTTTTATCGGTAATGTTTTGGTGTCAGATGGCTTTCAACTAAATAAACATGCCTAACATTTTTGGTAGAGAGAAAACTTTTAAAATGAGAGTGAGAAACAGATTAGGACACAATACTTTGCATGAAGTGGGTGTCCAACAGGTATCTGTAGAGTTGGAGTAAGTCATAAATTAGATTAAGCAGGACTATTATAAGGAACATTGCCACTGGGGCCTTGAGAAGGCTTTTGGAAGGATTTGGTCACGTTTTGGTTCACGTTGCAAAGACGTTGGATTGAAAGCATTTCCCTGGCTGGTAAAATTTATTAGCAATCAGGGATAGATACTGTCACTCACTTGCTTTTGTTGTTCTATTTTCATAAGCTTCCTTTGATCACACTAAATGGTGCCACTTTGGGAAGGATAGCATCTCACAGAAAACAATGCAGTTGGTGTACGGGGAACAAATGGTTGTTCTGAGATAATGAATAACTTTGACATTTTGTTTGAAGTTAAGTTGTGTTGTTTGAACTTTTCTGTCCCTGAACAAGGAATCATATGCCAAGAATGGGTAACAGTTTCTGGATCACTGGGCACCGATTACTCATTGATGGGTAGTGGCACTGCATGGCGGTCTTCCTCTAGTAACTAAAATCGCACGCTGCTGTGATGGACTCTCAGCTCGGTTTTGTGCGGTATTAGGAGAGCTGGGTTGTCATTGCCCTTTACCGCCAATGTCCACCTGCAGAAGTCTGATGAGTGACTGGAGATGACCAGTTTAGACAGTCTATATCTAGGACACGTCTTCCATCCCTGGTGAACATTTGCAAGTGAAACTGAAAGAAGCCAAACCTTTCTATTTTTTTAAATATATTTTATTGATATTTTACAGAGAGGAAGGGAGAGGGATAGAGAGTTAGAAACATCGATGAGAGAGAAACATCAATCAGCTGCCTCCTGCACACCTCCTACTGGGGATGTGCCCGCAACCAAGGTACGTGCCCTTGACCGGAATCGAACCTGGGACCTTTCAGTCCACAGGCTGATGCTCTATCCACTGAGCCAAACTGGTTTCGGCAGCCAAACCTTTCTAGACCTTTATTGGCACATTGACAGAATCAGCTGATTAGATGCATTGAAAAAAACCTGGGACTAAATGAAGTCACTGTAAACCACTAAACAGCAATACATTTATTAAAATTCTTCTCTCTCGTTTTGTCACTGACTTCGTCATAATGCCATTTTTATAGACTTATCCCTCATGATTCCTTAAGGGAAATAATGGGATAATCAGGTTGGGATGACCCTTGAGCCAATGTCTAGCCTAATGTATCCCTTTGATTTCAGGAAAGGTCAAACTTCAAATTATTATCTGCATGACTGCTCTCTTGGCAGCCAGTTCTGTCAGCGAGCAAAGACTGAAGTGTCAGGGGAGGTAAAAGGAAGAGTCAGGACAATAAGTAGATGTTCAAAGGAAAACGATCTGCCCCATGGACCAGACTTTCCCACACAACAGACTTGCTCATTGATGGAGATGAATACCAGCATGTTCACAGGGTCCTGGAGCTTACAGCTTAGAGCAGAGAACAAAGAGAAACCATCTCCTGCAGGGGATGGATGCTCTAGGCTCGCTCATGCTGCGTCTCTGATAGCACCAGGTTGGGCAGGGCAAGGGAAATCAGGCCCAGAGGCCTGGTCTAACCAGAAGATGCACCGGATGTTTATGATTTGGCAGCCAGAGTTGTGGTCAGGAAGTGAGTTACTGTAAGAATGGCTATGTCAGGTCTTTAAATCCCAGCAGGAGGCCAAAGAAAGAGGATAAGGGAGGGATGGGCCATGTTAGTTACAAGTAGAAAGGTTCAGACTCTGGAGTTGAGAGGCAGCAAGTTCATGTAACGCAAGTTCAAGGAGAGAGGCTGGGTCTGAGTGGGTCTGGCAGTGGGAATCAGAATCATTACTGGGGAGCCTGGAGAACCTAAGGGGAGGAGGGGAGACTAGTTTGGGGAAATAGGCAGGGCCCAGCTAAAAGAAGCTGGGACCATCAGTCAGAAAGCACGCAGTACTGAACTATTAGGAAAAGGAGGCTGGGGAATTCAGTTCAGGGTGGAAGGGATCCGTGGGAGGCAATGCCAAAGGTTCTCGCAGCGATTTTATGATGACAAATACAAAGCAGCGCTGTCTCTTCTCTGTCCTGTGAACAGAGTGGAAGGAAGGTTGGGCAGCTGGAGGAAACCGTGGTGCTGTGAGTGCCGGGGGCTGTTCACTGCCGAAGAAGCAGCAACAAGTCTGCACTTACTCAGACGCAGGGAAAATGTTTGCTCCGAAGGCTGACCACAGGCTGGCCTGGTTGGAGAAGGAATTTTGGAGAAAAAAAGAATCTGGAGAAATAAGAGGTTGCGTTGATGGGGTGGGCTAGCAAGTAGGTATGCAGGTTTTACGTGAGAGGCCAAAAAGGCCCAGAACGGTTTTCTGAAGCTGAGAATGGCAACAGAGAAAGGTTAGTCCAGGCTTGTGTGTGTGGAAGCTAGTGCTGAGTGGGAGAAGGCGGAGGACAGCCCGTCTGACTCCGAGGCTGGCGTTTGTTTTTCCTTTTACCAGTCTCAAATAAGGGCATTGGTCAGATGGCGGCCATGGAAGTTGGGAAGAAGAGGTGAAACTAGCAATTAAGGATTTCACTGGACACAAATGCTGGATGTTGATGGCGCAAAGAGCAAGGGTTGTGGTTAGGAAGGTGTTACTCTAAGAACGAGCCTGGGAGGACTAGGATTTACAGGAGGTAACCAGAGGCCTGAATGACTAATGCTGAGGAAACAGGTGACGGACCGTGAGCACTTAAAATGAACAACCGATTGTGCGGAGCCGGGAAATCCACATCGTGACAGCAACCACCCAAGACAGAATTTGTTCCTGGCCTAATTTTCGGAAGAAGTTCCCACTTTCCTCAGGAGATCACCGACAGCCGTTGTTCTTGCATTCTAATTACTTTGTCGTGCACATTTCTTTGTATTTTATGCACAGTGCAGCGTGTAGAATAGCAAACACAACTTCATGCACCTGTGCATGGCCCAGAGAAGCCTGTCCATTTTTTTTTTTTTTTGAACTTCGCCAGTTCTCATTTCTTCCTTTTCCTTATTGTTTAATCCAGTGGTTCTCAACCAGCAATGGTTCTAACGAACCATTCAGGGGAGTGAGTCTAAAAAAATACCGATGGCCAACTCCCCCAAGGGTTCTGATGCATGGGTATGGGGTGGGGTCTGGGCGGGAGCATTATTTAAAAGCTCCGCTCGTGATTCTAAGGTGTCGCTAGGATTGAAAACCATTGCGCTTTCAAGTTTGCTCTGTACCTCTGAAAAGGTGGAGCCCAGACTTGGGCAGAATTCGGAGGAAGGTTGGACTTACGTTTGATGTCACTGCCTGTTAGTGCTTAGACCTCTCAGCATGTCCCAGGAGTGCATTTGGCATCAAAATCGTGGGACCCATGGTCAGCTTCTAACCTTTGTAGCCCTCCTGAAAGTGTTTTTGCTACTTTGTCTATATAATCATAATGTAGTAGAAATTTCTAGCTAGACATTATCTCACTTTTTCTTTTTTTTACTGGAGTTTAAGTCAAAATGTAAAGCCCTAACCGGTTTGGCTCAGTGGATAGAGCGTTGGCCTGCGGACTGAAAGGTCCCAGGTTCGATTCCAGTCAAGGGCATGTAGCTTGGTTGCGGGCACATCCCCCGTAGGAGGAGTGCAGGAGGCAGCTGATCGATGTTTCTCTCTCACCGATGTTTCTAACTCTCTATCCTTCTCCCTTCCTCTCTGTGAAAAATCAATAAAATATATAAAAAATAAAATAAATAAATCAAAATGTAAAAAAGTAAATATAAGCGAGTCCTAAATATTCAGATTTTAGTCATTGTTGTAGTATATAAATACTAATGAAGCTACATTTTTTTTTACTACATATTTTTTTCAAACATTGGAAGTAGAATTTTAAATGTGGCAGAAGGTTATTTGAATATGACCCTTCATGCTGTAGATGAGGAAACTGAGACTCTAAGAGACGACGTGCTTCATGTCAGGGCACATGGATGGTGAGGGTCAGAGACCAGGACCCTGATGTGCTGATTCCCACTCCAGAAGGTTCTTCTTCAGCCGTGGGCAAACTATGGCCCGCGGGCCGGATCCGGCTGTTCTATCCGGTTCTCTTGCTCTCCCCTCCGCTCCTTTACTTTGAATTTATATTAGTTCACACAAACACTCCATCCATGCTTTTGTTCCGGCCCTCCGGTCCAGTTTAAGAACCCATTGTGGCCCTCGAGTCAAAAAGTTTGCCCACCCCTGTTACATCCTGCCTCTCCCCTGTTTCCATTCCTTTCATGTTTCATCCGTTTTCACCACATATTTGCTAACTGCCACACACCCAAATTCTGTACCAGACAGGTCAGAATGACTTTAACTTTTTATTTAATGGAGTAGAATAAAATACCTTTCTAGTAAACAGTGACGAATATTTGTTTAAAAAGTATTGTTACAAAAGATACATTATCAAGGTAGGATATATTTTCCAAATTAAATTTGTAGTGGAAATAAGAGAGCTCTTAAGTGGTTGAGCATCGACCTATGAACCAGGAGGTCACGGTGTGATTCCCGGTCAGGGCCCTGAGTGGCGGGCTCCCTCCCAGTGTGGAGCGTGTAGGAGGCAGCCGATCAGTGATTCTCTCATCGTTGATGTTTCTATCTTTCTCTCCCTCTCCCTTCCTCTCTGAAATCAATAAAAATGTATACTAAAAAAAAGAGTAGCGGCATAACTGATTTAATTGTTACTGTACTTCTTTTCTAAAAGAAGAGTATGATGTAGAGGAAAATAGTATTGAGGAAATGACAACTACAATTCTAAAAGATGAGCTACATGTGGGCAAAGTCCTTTGTTAACTGTAATATGCTATAGAAATGTATATAAAAGGTCATGTAAATCAGGGAATTATGAAAAGTTAGGGACTTGGATTATTGAGTTCAAGCCCCTTGTTTCAAAAATGACTTCAAAGTTTACTTGACTAAGGATCAATCAGCAACCTGTTGGAACTCGAACTTTAACCTTCATGTTCATCCTTTATGTTTGGGATATTGAAAAAAATCAAAGGAAAAATTTATCAGTTGTTTATTCTTTTACTTAAGAGTGTAATTTATGTTTGTTTAGAAACATGAGTATAGAAAATATTAACTATAAAGACAAGCATTGTGTATATTTTTATAATCTGTTTTTTTCCACTTTATATATGACAGTGAGTCTATTTTTGAACAAATTATTTTTAAGAATAGTATTATAATTGAATGTTATAAATGAAATTATTCATGGATAACGGTTTATTTAGCTATTTTCTCATTAACAGTTATTTGTTTTGTGTTTTTTTTCAGTTTACTCCCAAGTTTGGAGTAAGTGATACTTCAACGAACATCTGTTCGTTGTCTTAGAATGTCTTAGATTAGTTCCTTAAGAAAAATGATTTTAAGAGTATAAATATGTGTGAGACTCTTGATAAGTGCCTCCACATTTCCCGCTAGTAATGTGCATACAATTTAGAAGTGTGTGGCAGCGCCCATTTCATCACTAGCAAGTGTGCTGGCTGCCTTTTAGAAATCAAGCTGCCCTGATGTTCTGGCTCTCCTCCAGAAATTTAATCATTTAAACACAGGAAGTGAATGTGTAAATGGGCAATTAAGTCTTGACCAAATGTGGAAAAATGTTAAGGGTAAATCAAAGTCAACCGATACATTAATTACACCTCCATCCCCTCCGTCTCCCCTCCCCCCACCGCCCCGTGCCCCATCCATGCTTCTACCAATAACCTGAGTCCACTCACTGAAATTTGAAATAAAACTGAACCTTGTTTTCTATGACACTTGAGATTTCTGAGCTGGCGGTTGGCTTGTGGGAGTTTCATTGTCGCGCCGAATGACCTCACTGCTCCAGTACCTCGGCCTTCATAAGTCACCCAGAGCAGCCCACATGTCATTCTGGCTCCCCAAAGACCACTACAATGGCTTGTGCAGCAACTTGTGCTGGGCTGAGGGGGCAAGTGGCATCTGACATCCAGCCCTAATCTACTCCCCAACGAAAACACCTGTGCATGGGGCTGTGCGTGCCTGGACGAAGGACACACATTGTCTGCTGCTCCCCACAAAGGCATCAGGGCCCCTGTCCACTTCTCTCTCTCTCTGGGGAGCTGTGGGCTATTTTGCTGGCTGGACAAGGATGGACAATTGGTTCCCAGGAGTCAGTTCCTTAAGTGCTGTCGGTCTGTGCAGGGCAAGATAGGAAGAGAGGACCCTCTTGGGCCTGCAGGAGAAGCAGGAGCCCTGGCTGTAGACAACAACCCAAATAGGTCCATTCCAGAGTAGTCTAACAGGAAGTACAACTAGTAATTCTCTATGTGTCTATTTAGAAAATAATTTCATATTTCACTTTTCATACACGTTTTTAAAAGTGTTTTTAAAAATATTTTTATTGATTTTAGAGAGAGGAAAGGAGAGAGAAATAGAAACATCAATGATGAGAGAGAATCATTGGTCAGCTGCCTCCTGCACACCCCCTAGTAGGGATCAAGGTTACAACACGGGCATGTGCCCTGACCTGGAATAGAACCATGACCTTTTGGTTCATAGGCCGACGTTCAACCACTGAGCATCACTGGCTGGGTCACATATGTTTTTATGTGTGTGTTTATATAAGCATTTATTGTAGAATAGTTTTAGATTGGCAGAAAAATTGTGAACATAGTAAAGCTTTCCTGTGTGCCTCACACACACTGTCTCCTGTAAGTAAGATCTTACATTAGGATGGTACTACTTACTATAAATAAGGAAGCAATCCTGGTATGTTATAATGAACTAAAGCCCACATTTTATGAGAACTCCCTTAGTTTTTACCTGGTGTACTTTTTTTCTTTCAGTATCCATGACACCATATGATGTTTTGCTCTTTTTTTATATATATTTTATTGATTTTTACAGAGAGGAAGGGAGAGGGATAGAGAGTTAGAAACATCGATGAGAGAGGAACATCGATCAGCTGCCTCCTGCACACCCACTACTGGGGATGTTCCCGCAACCAAGGTACATGCCCTTGACCGGAATCAAACCTGGGACCCCTCAGTCCGCAGGCCGATGCTCTATCCATGAGCCAAACCAGTTAGGGCTGACGTTTTGCTCTTATGTCTTGGCTGTGACACTTTCTAAAACTTTCCTTCTTTCTGGTGACTGTGGCAGTTTTGAGAAATACTGGTTTGGTGTTTTGTAGAATGTACCTCAATTGGGATTTGTATGATGTTTTTCTAATGCTTAGAATGGGATTATGGTTTTTTGGAGAAGTGGGGGGGGGGAGGAAGAACACAAAGGTGAGATGCCATTTTCATTACATCATTCAAGAGTATATACTATCAACGTGATTTATGCTATTGACATTGACCTTGACCATATGACTGAGATAGTGTTTGTCAGGTTTCTTCATTGTAAAGATGCTGCCAAGCCTTCTTTTCCTACTGTATCTTTTAGAAGAAGTCCCTATACACAGCCCACTCTTAGGGTGTGGGGAGTAATATGCTCCCTCATTGAGGGTGGAATATGTACATAAATTATTTGGAATTCTGCATGGGATATTTATCTGTTCTTCATTTATTTATTCATTCAATCATTTCTTTATATTAATGTAGATTCATACCTATATATTTTGTACTTTGGGTTATAGAATACTACTTCATTTGGTTGCTTAATTTGTTCCTGCTTTGGAAGAAGATACATTTTTAAATATAAAAACAAAGAACTTAGTCAACTTCAATAACAGAAGGAAATACTCTTCTTTTTTCCTTTATGGGTCTTACTGATGGCTTGTAATCGCAAACTTAGTGTTTATTTTCTAAGGTGCTAAGATCAGACAAAAAATGACAAGTATTCAAGACTGAGTTAGGCAACATGTGAATCAGTGTTATAAGAAATATTTTTCTCATTCCCTTCTCCAAATCTCCTTAGTGGCCCATCGCTCCTGGGATAAAGATCAAACCCTCAACAGAGCTACTCGTAGGCTACATGGTGTAGTCACTGGGTCCAGTTGCTAGGACTTTTCTTAGTTCCCTTAACAGATTATTCTTCCCACTAAAAAGCATTTGCATATATAGTTGACCCAAGAACAACACGAGTTTGAACTACATGGGTGCACTTTCATGTGGATGTTTCTCAGTTGCTAATTAGACAAACTGCGTAGACTAAAACAGATGACATAAACTTATGGAACCTACAGTACAGTACTGTAAATGTATTTCCTCTTATGATTTTCTTAGTGACATTTTATTTTATCTAGCTTGCTTTACTGTAAGAATAAAGTATATAATACATATAACACACACAGTATGTGTTAATCAACTGTTTATATTATTGGTAAGGCTTTGGTCAACAGTATGGTATTAGTAGTCAAGTTTTGGGGGAGTCCAAAGTTATCCGTGGATTTTTGACCTTACTAGTCTGTCTTTTTAAAAAGTTCCTTCATAAGTGCCCCCATCCCATGTTCTTGCCGTCAGTTGTGGCAGCTGGAAAATCTGAACTATGTAAGGTAGCCCGACATGCAGGAAATTCAGGCAAGTTTTCTTCTATGGGAAACCTCAGTGTTTGCTCTGAAGGTCTTCAACTGATTGGATAAGGCCCACTCACATTGTGGTGGATAACTTAAAGTCAGCTGGTTGTAGATGTTAACTGAATCTACAGAATACCTTCCCAGCAACATCTATAACCTAAGCATATTGACATGTAAAACTAACCATTACAATGACCAAGAGAGAAAAGTGCTATAGGTAGGAGAATCCCCAATAGTAGTTCAGTGAGAGGCTGGAAGGGGGAAGTGGAGTGGGGGTGCACTCTAGTTGGAGTGGTTGGGGGTGGAGAGGAGAGGACACGTGTTGACATTCCTGGCTCAGCAAATTGCTCTCCCAGCAATCTGAACTATTAGTTATGGGATCCATTTGTTTTATTTATTGAAGGCAGTGGGGGAAAAAGTATATGAGGAGCTTGAAGCTCTTGAAGAAATATAATAAATATTATGCTGAACAAAGACAGTCTCATGAAGTGTATAAAGTATTCACTGTGTCTTTAAATTTGTTATATGGGGCCAGTTGTTTCCCTGGATGAGATGTAAAGCAAATCTTAAGACTTTCTGGTTATTTCCAAGCAATAAAGGACTGCTAGTCACTAACTGATATAACCAGTTTGATGTAAATGTCAAATCATGTGAGTTTCGTTTAATGTCACATCTCCTTCCCTTTCCGAGTTCAGGCCTTAGTCAAGTTTGCTGCCTGCAGTGGGATAGAGGGCAATTGGCCTCTTTTTCCTTCAGTCAAATAGATTCCTCTCTGTGCATCTTGCCAATTGGATTTCTGATCCCTATAGGGTTGAAATGGGTGGGTCAGGAGGAGAGGAAAGGGGCAGAAAACGCTGTGCTGAGCTGGCACCATGCTTTCTGTGGCTGGCAGGTGTTAGGAGCAGCTTCTCTCTCTCAGGAGCTCATTCCTGGGCTAGTTTGATACACAAATGTTAGGAGCACAGCCAACCCCAACACAGCCATCCTCTTTTGCTTGCTATCAGAGGAGTGAGTCAGGGTCTCTTGTCCTTAAGATTTCCTGGTGGTCACCGTGTCTGCTAATTCTCAGCGGACATCTATCAACTCTCTAGGAGTTGTGTTGAAGCTGCTTTCCTTGGACTTGGGATGGGTGTGGACATTTCCCAGATCTTCCACTGGAGGTGGAGGGGGATGCCCAGCAAATAACTTTCTCCCCAAATCTTATTTCCCAACATCTGATCCTTTCATACCCTTGTCATGTAAGAGGGAATAGTGAAATCCCCTTTGTTACCTCCTCTTCCTTCTCCTCCTCTTTAAATAATTCACGGTGGCCTAGACTTTAATTTGGATTGTGATTTAATCTAATACTTGGAGATCTCAGCCTAATACTGGAACTAAATGGCTCCATTTTAACATTCTGTTTGTATATGTATGCATACATTTGACCAAATAAACATGGTTTAGTTTTTTAACCTATTGACCATCAAATCACTTACCTCAGTTAATAAAATGACTGAAATGATGAGGTCAGTCTCTCTACCACCAGGCATCTCCACGGTGTCATCCTGAATTGATTTCTCAACTTAGTTTCCACCTTCAAGGAGTTTGTAATATTACTTGGCAAATTGGTTTTATAATGGACATTTCTGGACATGAATAAAAGACTGTATAAAGTTGAATATCATGAGATTTCCCCAAAGTATCAATATAAGTAGTAAATGCTATGAATGATCATAAGGAGTTGATGGTAATTGAGTATAACTCTTACATCTGCTTACGAATGGAGAGAGTACCTCCAAGCTACGTGGCCCACTGCTATTTGTGTGGTATTGGGGCACACTGAATCCACTCTGTTCATATCTCTTGACTTTGTGAATCTGTGGTTACTGGGCCACGTGTTACAGAGTTCCTGGGGGTCATTAGGAGAAGTCCATACTGTGAATGGAGTTGAGACTCAAGAATCTCAGTGTAACCAGCACGAAGAGCCTATCTTGATCTGTTTGGGCAAGACTGGGACAATGGAAACATGTGGCTTTCAGGGCATCTACTGTTCAGAACATGTCTTCTCACCCTTGAGGGATGGATTATTTCATATTTCTGATAGTAATGAACACCTGGTAAATACTAGATAACTCAAAGCAACAGACAAAACACTGTAAAGACCTTTTATTTACACGAAGGCAGACACCAAGTTGGAGCAATTTCATTCATTCCTTCCTTCCTTCACTCATTCATTCTCTTCCAGTATATTTACTGAGCACAAAATATGTGCCTGAGGTCCACAAAGATCTCAAAAGCTAGTAAGAAACACAACACTAAAACATTACATGGAATTCAAAGAGAAATCCTCTAAGCAAGCTGCCTACCCACTCCCTATGGAGAATTAAATCTACTTGGTTAAGTTGTAAATTTGAGATTTATGTATTTGTAATATAAAAACACATTTAAAAAATGTTAGGGGAATAAGATGTTATCTTTAATGATAGGCTATTTCATTTTCTCTTAGTCGATTTATAAAAATTTGGACTGGAGTATGTTTAACGGTGAAAAGGACTCTGTATAAAACCTCCTTTGATGCCTATGATATAGATCAGAAAACTTATAAATATATAACAATAGGGCTTTTTTCTAATATAAAAACAACTATTTGGCTTCTTTTGTAAAAATGAAAAATTAGTCATAAATATAAAACCTCTTCTTTTCCATTGAAAATATGTTGAAGATCATAATCATTGTTTCCCTGTCTGTTACTGGAACCCACAATCACGAAATTCAATGGTTATGTTTATTGATATGGTATAAAGAGAAAGACTAAAAGATATGGCTAAGGAAAATTGGGTGACTGGTGATTTCAACTTTACTGGTGATTTCGTTCATAAAGGGACTTGAAATTAGACTGTAGACACATTTGCCGTTTGAGTCCCAAACATTTTAGCTGTATCAAAGCATCTCAATGCCCGATATTTGACAGTCTGCTTCAAAATATTTCTCTTTATTTTTATGAAAGCTGCAGCACTTTTCCTGATGGGACAGCCAGGATTTTGTCAACAATCTACCACTTATTTACAGAGTTTTAAGGCCTGCTGTTGGATATTTACTGAATTGTACAATGCCTCAGTGGGAGCCATGGAAGGTGGTTTGCAATGGGTCTGAAAACATTGTAAAGTAGTAAAAACTGGTATTTCAACAATTCGTTCCAAAAACACACTGGAGTCATAGTAAATTTCTGTTTTCCAAGGGTACATGGCTTGCTTCTGGTTTTAATGTTCTACTCCACGCCTAAGGTGCCACTATGCATGGTATTTTTTTATCCTGGGGAAAAGTCCTGATTTTTACTGAATTTCAATGATGTGTTAAGCAAACTGTTATTTTTGGAATGGAAGGAAGTAAGCAAGCCTTCAACAATAGCTCTTTATTTCATCTAAAACCTTTGGCCATATAACTCTGCCCTTTATCAAAATTTTTGTTACCTTTAGTGGATTATTAGCTTTGCTTCTGGAAAAATAATGGTGGAAATGGGCAAGAGGAATGTGCATCTCTTACTTTATTGCATTTAATCTTCACAACAATCTTTGGATTAGGAATTGTCCCAACTTTATAGATCTCAAAGACTTTAGTTTGTCCAAATTCCACAACCTCTAGTTGGCAGAGCTAATACTCAAACTCCACATGAAAAGATGCTCATCCTCTATCACAGTAAAAAAGCTCAAATTAAAAGTGCATGGACAATGGGTGTTCAAATTATATAGCTGCTATAGAGGGCATATTGGCAATATCTACTAAAATTAATCTTATCCTTATTTACTCCTGTGAGAATTTTCTTATGTTCCACATTATTAATTGTAGCATTGTTGATAGATGCAAATGATTGGGGGCAAAACTTAATTGCCATTAATGGGGAACTGGTAAAATAAATCATGGTTCTTCCACACAATGAAATACTCTGCAGTCATGAAAAAGAGGAAGATGTTTGTGTAGCAAAATAGAAAGATATCCAATACATATTGTTGATGAAAACAAAAAAACACATGTCACAAAACAGGGTACATGTTACTATTTTAAAGGGGATGTGGGGGAGAAGAGAGAGAGAGAGAGAGAGAGAGAGAGAGAGAGAGAGAGAGAGAGAGAGAGAAGCTATATGCATAGAATATCTTTGGAAGAAAACTTTTAAAAACTGGTAACTGGTAACATCTGTTGCATCTAGAGAGAGAAATTGGTGGGTAGCAGAGAGAGGTGGGAGATGATTTTCTCAATATGGCTTCGGAAATATCTTTTGATGTTTAAAACACAAACTGCATTATATATTTAAAAATAAATAAAATAAAATTTTTTAATGAAATAAAATCTGTAAAGCACATGGTAGATGCTCAAGTAACAGCCAACTGCATTTATCTTAGGCCTCTGGTAAGGTTTAGAGATATCAATTAAAAAATTAACTCTAGGGAAAGGATGTTTTTTGGATGCTTTGTTGTTGTCAAACCTATCTGAAAAAAAGTCTCCCAAACTGATGATCATGCTCATACTAAACTAGCTCAGAGTGAACAGAAATAATTATCCCCACCAACCCAACTAGAAATCTGAGCACCCCATCAAAATTGAGGAATGAGAAGAGATGTCAATGACGGGAGCTGTTGAAAAGGAGGCCAGGGGAACTGAGGATGCATACTAGTGTATAAGAGAGAATTAATGGGCTAGGCAGGTATTCTTTTCTGCTGTGAGTTTGATTAGAATTGTGGGTCTCAATTCTATGAGGTATGTTGATTAGGGCTGGCCTGCAAAGACCTCAGAGAAGAAACAGGCTTGAGAGCAGACAAGAGGAGGTAGAGAGAACCGAGGACAGGAAATTGAGGACAGGGTGGAGAAAGGGGGAAAAAGTTACATTGTGTACAATTTAGCCATTTATTAGCATTTGGCATAAAAAGTCTGTGGAATTATTTCCTTTCTTTGTATTTATGGTAAAAAGAAGAAAAAAATCTTCTGGGAAATGTCACTAAAAGTACTGTCTTTATCTGAGAATTGACCAAAGGTTTGCCACTGAGTTCTTCTGAATGTTTATAATGTGATCCTCGGTAATATTTCCAGTTCTTTTAAAAGGCTATGGTTTTTAGGAAGACTAGCACTTTTTTATTATAAAGTAGTTTCCTTGCAGAGTATGTTAGCAAACGAGGAACACACTTAATATCTTTCAAAGTAGATTCTCTTGGAAATGGAAATATGTCAGATAAAGTGAAGTAATTAAATTTTTGGTTAAAGGCATTCTGTTTGAAACTCTGCACAATTAACACGTGCAGAAAGGTTTTTTTTAAAAAATATATTTTATATATTATCCCTCTCTATCCCTCTTCCTTCCTCTCTGTAAAAAAATCAATATATTACATATTGATTTTTTACAGAGAGGAAGGAAGAGGGATAGAGAGTTAGAAACATTGATGAGAGAGAAACATTAATCAGCTTCCTCCTGCACACCTCCTACTGGGGATGTGCCCGCAACCAAGTTACGTGCCCTTGACCGGAATCGAACCTGGGACCTTTCAGTCAGCAGGCCGACGCTCTATCCACTGAGCCAAACCGGTTTTGGCCATGTAGAAAGGTTTTAATGGTTTTCTTTAGCTAGAAAGTTAAGTTCAAATGATATGGATATAAAAATCAGACCTTAATGAACTTTCTTCCAAGGACCGATGAATGGGAGGTAGATAGCTCATTACTCCATGTCTTTAAGGCAAGTCATTTCTCTGGACACAGTTGTTTGGAAGTTTGTAACTTACGCTCTTAAACTCTTCTCCCCTTTGCTTTATTAGTGATTTGAGAATGTGAAAGTCTTTTGTGTTTCCCAAAGATCTGGGGATTTAAAAAATATTTTTATTGATTTCAGAGAGGAAGGGAGAGGGAGAGAGAGATAGAAACATCAATGAGAGAGAATCATTGATTGGTTGCCTCCTGCATGTCCTACACTGGGGATTGAGCATGCAACCCTAACATGCACCTTGAGAATTGAACTGTGACCTCCTGCTTCATAGGTTGATGCTCAATCACTGCGTCACACCGGCTGGACAAGATCTGGGGATTTTCAAGACTAAAAATAGCCCTCTGAGGCATCAAGATTATATCTTGATTATGCTGATCATGGCTCATACTAAAAGAAGACAGAATGTAGTCTCACATGAAGACACTAGGGGTGGGTAGACAGAATGGCTGCACTCTATATTTGAAGACCCAGATTATAGTCCAGGTCCTCTGAACTAGACCTTCAGCAAGTATAACATTTGACAAGTCACCTATGCCTTTCTGGGCTTCAGTTTCTTTATAAATACAATCAAAATATTGGACTTTACAGTAAAAAGCCATCAATTCTAATAGCTTCTTATGAGGTAAGAAGTCTGGGTTGTTCTAGAAAATATGAATCTACTTCCAAATTTTTCTCTAAGTTCTGGTTCTGAATTCCAGCCATTATATTCACCCTTTTTTTGTGTTAAGTTATTGAGGAAGTCAGCTAAAATGCAAATGTGAGATATTGTAGAGTGGTTTAAACATTCATTATTTGAATAGTATTTACTGGGGGCCAACTATGCATCAGGCATTGTATTAAGTAATGAACTCATGACTTGGGAAAAAACAGTCCCTGTGTGCCTTTTAAAATTTTATAGGTTAGTGGCAGGATATAGAGAAATACACAGGAAATTCCAACAGCATAATAAGAACTATTGCTGAGGATTTTCAAAAAGCTATCGGCATTCATAGGAGAGAAACCTAATAGGAAATCAAGGAAAGCTTCCTGTTGGCTGTGATGTGTCAAAGGAGACCTGAAGATTGGGAAGAAGTAAGTCAGATCAGAAGGGAGGAGAGGACATTTACAGGCAGAGTGAACCACATGTGTAAATTAGACTCAGGGTTTGAGGAACCTGAAAGTAATGCAATATGTCAGAAATACGTACCTGTGGGAGAGTGGGTGGGAACTTTGGAGAAATGAGAATAATAATCCAAATTCTTTGTTCTTCAGATAGATTACTCTTCCTGCAAGATGGAGAATAAATAGTGGGAGGAAAAGGCTAGAGGCACATTTTGGAAAAGAAGATAGTGGCCTGATATAATAATGGTGATGAAAAAGGGGAGTATACTCTAATGAGATCAAGGAAACAGAAATAAAAAAGATTTGTGATAGATCCAATTCAGGAGTGAGAAAAAGGGTCAAGGATTAAGGCTGAATTTTTTTTTGCTTGCACAATTACATGAACAGCAATGCCATTTGCTAAGATAGAAAAAACAGGAGACGTGGGTCTGGGGAAAAGATAAGTAATTTTAGACAAGTTGAGCTTCAAATAGCTAATACATAGTAGGTGCTCAATAAATGTTATTGAATGAATAAATATGCAAATAAAAATGTCTAATGGGTATCTAGAAATGTGGGTCTCCTAGCCAGCAAAGATGATTTGGTTGGAGACATATTTTTAAGTCTTCAGTTTACAGGTGTAACTTAGGAACCCTGGAATGGTTGAATTCATTCAGGCAGAAGTATAGGGGAAACAAGAGGGCCTAGGGGCTGAACCTAGAGAAATACTAACACCTGAGGGCAGATGGAGGCATAGATGCTCTCAGAAGTGAGGAGCAGGAGAGACTATTAATATGGGACTAAACATTAAGGCCCTAGACAAAAGCTCTTTGCGGGCACAGATACTGGTTATTTTTGGTTGCCTGCTATAGACTGAATTGTGTCTATCCAAAATCCATAGGATGAAGCCCTAATCCCCATGGTGACTATCTGGCTATGGGGTCTCTAGGAGTTAATTAAAGTTAAATGAGGTCATAAGGATGTAGCCCTGATCCAATAAGACTGTGGCCTTCTAAGGAGAGAGAGAGAAGCTCTCTCCACTGTGTGAAGATGCAGGGAGAAGGCAACAGTCTGAAAACCAGAAAGTGAATCCTCAATAGAACTTGACCATCCTGGTGCCCTGTTCTCGAACCACCAGCCTCCAGATCTGTGAGAAACTAAATTCCTGTTGTTTAAGCCACTGAGTCTATGGTATTTTGTTGTGGCAGCCTGAGCTAACTTAGGAAGGGCCCAAATACTTAGAAATAGTTATGGTAAAAGAGAGTCTCCTGGACTTCCACTCAAGATGGCAGAGTAGGTAAATGTACTTGCATCCTCCCACAACCACATCGCAATCACAACTAAACTACAGAACAACCATCAGTCAGAACCACCAGAATCTGGCTGAATGGTAGTCCTACAACTAGGGAATTAAAGAAGAAGCTGCATTGAGACTGGTTGACAGCTTGGCGGCTGCCTTGTGAGACCCTGAGCAGAGATTGAGCTGAGCTGTGCCTAGACTCCTGACCCACCAAAACTATGAGCTAATAAATATATGTTCCTTTAAACTGCTACAGATGTGGCGATTTGTGAAGTAGCAGTAGAATACTAATATACTAAGGAAAAAAAGGGGGAAAAAAAGAGATAGTCATGGTAAATAAGGTAATCAGTATTTTTGGAGTGAATTGAATAAATGAGTCATTCCTTGGCATGCTCATAAGTATACCACTTCCTTGAGACAGTATGATTGTAACTGAGGGGGTGGGAGAAGAGAGGAACTTGGTGTGGGGGTCCTGGGTACTTAGAGTGGGAGGGAGCCAATTATCTATGTGAGTGTGGTGACAAAGTAGGAAGAAAGGCCCAAAAAGGTTCAAAATATGCAATTCTCTCTTTCTCTCTTGTTTAAATCATTTGACTAGAGTTGGTTCTGAAATTTGACAAGATAAGTTCTTGGTTGATTACTGTGTGTGTGTGTGTGTGTGTGTGTGTGTGTGTGTGTGTGTAAATACCCTCCTTAACATTAGATAGGACTATTTAAATCAACATGAATTTTAGGTGCAATCTTGATATTGCTCTCTACAGAGAAATAATACCAAAGCTGGCAATGAAATTCCTCAAGTAAAAAAGAGATAAAGGGAGGAAGAGGGACACAGTGTAATAATAATTAAAATAATTGAAATTCTTTCACCATGCATGGCACTTATAGTGAAAGTACTTTCTAAATTGTCTTCTGCCACATACAATATAGGTAGGTTATATGAAAAGATTCTACAATATTAAAAAAGTTAAGAAAATGTAAGATGAAAGTTACTAAATTCTATTAAGCAGGTAAATTAAATCTGAGTCACTCATTGCTTCACAATGAAGAGTAGCCATTCTGCTTGACAACTAAAAATTCAAGCTCTCTTCATCAAGTCCTGGGAGGAAGCCAAGAAATAACACCAAGGACCCAGGTTTTGTGAAAGGAAGGATCTTGGGTTTGATTCTTGACTTATAAATCACATTCATGCACTGGGGGGAGGTGGTTCCCTCAGCCCAGCCTGCACCCTCTTATAGTCTGGGACCCCCAGGAGTCCTTAGCGCTGCCGTGGAGGTGGGAGAGACTCGCGCCACCACTGTGCTTGCCAGCCGTGAACCCGGCTTCTGGCTGAGCGGTGCTCCCCCTGTGGGAGCGCACTGACCACCAGGGGGCAGCTCTTGTGTTGAGCGTCTGCCCCCTGGTGGTCAGTTCCCATCATAGCGACCGGTCATTCCGCCGTTTGGTCGATTTGCATATTAGCCTTTTATTATATAGGATTAAAAAAATTTGGAGTGCTGGTGGGAAGGAAAAGGCTGTTTAAGAATCTCAGTCCACTTGGCTTCTCATTTACTTGCATCATTGCTGACTTGGGTAACATGCGATCATGTAAAGCCTGTTATTATTAAAAAGGTTCATGAATAGAGTGTTGGAATAAAACTGTGGCCTTGAGGGAGCCATTCCCAGGAGAAGGGTCTGACTGAGAGAAGGATAGCTCTGTACCATGATGCCCTGGCAAAGCCACAAACCCAGCACCTGGCTGTTGGCGCCATTGGTTGGACATGGGGTCCCTGAGGTCCACACTCTGGACTGGGATGCAGAATACATCTACGGTGACAGAGATGAGAACAGTGGTTGCCTATAGGGGCAGGAAGTTGACTAGAATGGGCATGAGGGAACTTTTCTCGAAGTGATAGGGATGCTCTGATTTCACTGAGATGGTTGTCATACGGGCATATCCACGTATCCAAATGTATCAGACTCTCCTTGTAAGATGTGTGCATTTCACTGCATATAAAACTTACCTCAGAAAACAAAAATCAAAGGTCATTTGAAAAAAGTATGAGAGCTAATCAAAAACCCTTCAAACAAATAGGCTGAACTATTTTTAAAATGAGCAGGAACTTAAAAGGAAATTCTTCATTTTTATGCTACTTTAGGGGAAAATAGATGGTGTCAAATAAATGCACTAAGACACGCTCCCAGAGCATTTATAATAAAAGTAATCGCTAGACCTTCATGTCTCAGAGTGAGGGAACCATTTCTAGGAGTATAAGCTATTTTGGAAACATTTTTTTTTTCATGTTTCTGTTGGAGGAATAATGTTTTTAGAAATGTGAAAAGCTTTTAATGGAGCTAGAGCAGAAACTATGTTTGGTCATAGTATCATCTGGTTCTGTGAGCTAAAAAGTCAGGGCTCTCTTGTGAACCGCGCTGCCAAGAATTGCAGGCTTAATCCTTGAGATTGCTTGAATTTGAATTTTGACTTTATGGCCTACATCGTTATGAGGATACAGAGATAATCTTTGAGAAAAAAACAATTTTGAGAATGGTAGAACGTTACATGGAAAGTTAGCCTTTGGAGATGATTATGCAGATAGATGTACTATTATTTTATTCTTTTTAAGTATTTGGATTAATACATGAGCTAATCTTGAATGACCTAATATGACCAGGCACAGTGTTAGGCACTCAAAGAATCCTCAAATCATTGTCTGCACGCCCTGTTCTCAGGGAGCTTCTGAGCAGGAATGGGGGGCGGGGGGATGACAAATGCAGGGCTGGGCAAAAGAAGGTTTACAGTTGTTTGTATGGACAATAATGCAGCAATTAACAAATAATTAACAACGCAAGACTAAGCCCTGTTTCACATATTCACAACTGTACATGTACTTTTGCCCCACCCTGTATAATAATAAATAATTCAAGGAAGAATGTAATACATGCATGAGAAATTCCATGGGAGTTGGGAAGAGAGGAAATTCCGGGTGAATAAGAAAGGCATTATAGATGCGGTGGCCTTTTGGCTAGAACTTCAAAAATGGTATGCTTTCCCCTGACGAGCCAGCAGAGTGGGGGTCAGAGGCAGAGAGAATGCCACCAGGAAAGCACGGAGCGCTGGGAGTCTCAAGTTTTCATTTGCTTGAAAGACAAACTACACATAGAGCAGATACACTAGACAGGATGCATTCATGGACAGAAAGGAGCACCCAGACTCCTGGGGAAGTATGATCTGGGTCAGGGGTGGAGCGGGTCAAAGAAGATGGGTCCCGAAGCAGAAAAAAACCAAGGAAATAAAAGGCAGCAGGATCTAGGAAGGAGTGGGGAGGAGTGGGGGTGGGGAGGGAAGAAGCAGGCTGGGAAGAGGACCATGAGAACCCCAAGGAGGGTGATAGAAGGGGAAGAAAAAAGGACAGATGGCAAAGCTAGAATGCTCAGGAATTAGGAAGCCCTCAGAGAAGACTGTGAGACTTGAACCTGGGCGACTGCAGGGTCGCCGTTCACAGGCCTGGTTGGTTGAGAGGAACACCGTGTTTTGGGGGGCGGGTGGGGAAGGATGACTCATATTTTGAACAAGCCGGCGATGCATAGGAGGCCACTAGAAAAGTGGGTCTGGAGATGCCCTCAGCGGTGGAGCTAGAGAAGTGGACTTGGCCTTTCTTCACCTGGGAGCACTGTGAGGTCGCGGCAGGAATGAGCATATGGGCATGACGGTGCAGAGAAGGAAGCCAGGAGAGAGCTCGGAGCCGGACTGAGAGGTTGATGCCAGAAGCACTAGAAGAAAACTGGTGAGGTGCAGTATTCCCCCAGCCCCCACTGTCACCAAACCTGGGGGACACATCTCACCAAGAAGAGGAAAGAGACCGACGGAGAGAAAATGTGTAGAAAACTGCCTTTATCGGATTAATTTTGTTAGTCTCAAAATTCTATAAAGAGGAAACAGGCTTTTCGTCTTTCCTATGTTGCAGGAGAATATTTGGTGATTCTCCTTCTCTCCTTTCTTTCCTCCTTCTTTTTCTCTCTTTCCTTCCTTCTTTCCTTTGCTCTCTTCCCTTTCCTTCCCTCTCCTCCCTTCCTTGCACATTCTTATTTATTTGGATTGACCTTGGCCATGGGTGGCCACTGTCACCTACAACGAGTAACTGCCTTTCTGTTCAATATTTGTCTGTAGTGCGGATTGAGGAGGGAGGTCTTCTGTGCTCTAACATTGCAATACGTTAGGTCTTTCATAGCAGGAAATTATATGTATATTTGCAACATGACATCATTAACGTTCTTGTAACTTTTAAAATATAACTTTTTACTTGTTTCTTTGTACTGGTCTCAAGAGCCACTCATAAATCTCCCTGGAACTGCGTAGGGTCCCAGGGCCAGCGACGGGCCCCTCCTGGCACCGTGATTAGTCATTTAATACCCAAGAATGACTAATGCCTGGCAACCAAATCTCCATTAGGAGTCATGTGTCCTGGGAGCCCGGGCAAAGGCACCCTGGAAACACCTTATTGTTGGGTCTTCGTACCATGGTCAAGCGGATCGGCTCCATCCACGTGGGCACCATCAGGAAAGGGGACACTCCCCTCCCCAGGATCAATGCCAGTACGATCACAAAGCTTACCATCAGTTTGAAACAAAGGTGCTCACCTTTGTCTTATCTTCAGACCCCAGCTTTTAATGTATCTTTTTCACATGTTTACAGAAAGCCGTCAACTGAGCTATTCGTGGAAAGGTTTGCGGGTTTGGTTAACGAGGTGGAGGAGTGTTCCATTTCAGCTGGAAACACATCCCTAGATTGCCAAAACGTTTATTCCAAAGTCTGGTTTCCTGGTGCAATGGGAGGCATGGCAATAGAGTGTCTGTTCAGAGACTCGGGGGCTGGGGCCAGCAAGGCACTTGATCCAAGTGTACCCCAGAGGCCTTTATCGTTAAATTATATTCTTTAGGAAAAACCGCCCGTGTCACATTTTGTAAACTTGATATCCATACACTTTTGACGGGCATTCTATTTTAGCCGTAAGCCTGTGATTTACAGCAAGCCTGTTTTCTCTCTCGCTTAGGATGGCAGCGGAAACCTGGGTCACTTTCCAGGCTCCCAGGATAAGGAGCAAAGGGGGCTGGAGTGTTGCTTCCCCCCAAGAATGCTGAGTCGGGCTGTGCCCCCCCCCTGCTCTCCGTGAGCAGACAGCAGGCTTCTCCCCAGTCCTCCCTGCCATTCATCCAGCCAGCTCTGTGCAGCAAGCAGCCCCGCTTCTGTGTCTGCCGGGAGGGGCTGCCAAGTGCCCTGCCTACTGGCTGCTTCCCGAATCCCTGCCATTCCCCACACAAACACATCCACACGCGCTCTGCCTCGCTCACACAGGAGCCTCACGCACACACGGGCACATTCCTCCCTCCAGCCTCACTGTCCTCAGCTCTTGACTCCTGCGAGCCCATGGAACCTTTCTGGGAAGACGCTCTTGATCCAGCAGGGTAGGATTGTTCTGATTTCTCTCTTCGCAGCTTTAGCATGTTGAGAAAGCAACTTACCTTTCTGGCCAGTGTCTGTATCCTAGCAGGGAGACGAGGATTTGCTGTTTGCCGTGAGGTGTTTTTTTTTGTGTGTGTGCGCGTCTCCTTTTGCTTCCAGGACTTGCAGGATTCTTTGTGTGATTTCTATATAATTTGGCAGGTTCGGGTTTGTAAAGAGCCCTCCGAAGCGCTTTTGCATGGGTTTAAAGAAGACGTTGGAAAATTGAAAGTGTGATTTCCTGAAACGAAATCATCTGCAAAGAAAAAATTGCTTTGGAAAGTAATGGTTGCTGGCCATAAAGAGAAATATCTGTGATTCACCTAATGTGGTTTTAACCCTTTCTTTGCTTACAATCTATAGTTATTGATGCCAAGTTCAATTTTGGCTTCATATTAAATCAGCCATATCTGCATATTGTCTTCACATGATCTGTCTGTTCTTATAAGAATTATGCAAAATGTGCACTTATGAGTATACAGATATCCAAAATTATTACTATTAGTAACAGCAACCTTGACATTTATAATATATGTCATGAATATTTTGTTAGGTACTATGTTGAGTGTTTGGGATGGCAATTAAAGCAAAGTATTAATAGTTGTATCAGTCTCTATTAGGCTGGGGCAAAGGAAGTTTTATAAAAGTATAAACTATCCAAGATTATGGGTGCACAATATCATATATATATATATGTATATATGTGTATATAGTGGGTGTGCTTAGCTTTTAATTCAGTTCAAAACTTTTCACTCTTTTTTTCTTCTTCTGGGTATTTGATTCTGCATGTCCTAGCCCATGTGAGCTGAGAAGGTCCACTCTTAGGATTAAAGAACAGAAATGTATCCTTGCATTTTAAAATTTGTCAGTCAGACCAGCAGTGTGACATAATTGCCAAAGATGTAGTTAGTGACCTGAGGTTACCTTTCGTATAAAAAGGTCACATTTCACCTTCCGTTTTCTGAAGTTCTACTTGCATAGCCCGGGGAAGGCAGCCACGCTCATGTGCGCCTATCCAGAGGTCTTTGTAAACCTTCCTGCACATGAGAATTCCTAACGGGAGCCAATACAACACTGCGGTCCAACCCAAACTTACAAGTCCGGCTGGGAGATTCACAGAAAGTTGTGGCTGGAAGGGGCCACTTGGGGAGAATTTTTCATGAGGAAACTGAGGTTCCCCAGCCTTCTCCTGATCGCAAGATACAAACCTTTCCATAGGAACACCTTGACTCTCCATGCCACCCCCGACCCCCACCCCCTTGTCCCAGATGCCTCCTATCTGTCCCTGCAGCTGCTGCTAAATATAGCTGTCTGTGGCCGGCTGCCTATGCAACCGCACACCCCATCCCAACTCCCTATCTCAGTTACAGAGTGGTCCTCCCCAGGGTCATTCTATGTACACACTACATATTTCCAGCCAACTCGGAGAGTGAACCAAGCATAAGAGAGACAAGCAGAGATAGATTGGAGTCTGGCACCGGGCACATAAGGCAGCACGTTAGAGAAAGCCAGTCCCTGGCTTAGCCTTCCCGTTCATTTTAAACACCGGCTTCCCCGGGCCACCTTTAGGAGATTTCTCTGCGCCTCCGCCCCCCACCCCGGCCCCCCTCTCCTCCCTGCAGTACAATCCAGCCCCCATCCAGCAGTAACAAGTCCCGTTCAGGGAAGCTGCTCTTTGGGGTCGCTCCAAAACCAGTTGCGCCTGGAGTGATGTGTAAGCCAATGTCAGTGCAAGGTAACAGTCCTTGGCCGGCGTCCAGCCCCTTTGTAATGCATATGAGCCCGGGAGACCCGTCCTTAAAAGTTGAAGACGGGGAGCCAGGAAGTTGGCTGCACTCGCTGGTGCGGTGCGTGGCCCGGGGGGATCCGGGAGACCCAGGGCTCCGGACCGAGCCAGGCTGCGCTCCCCTCCCGGCGGCGGCGGGACATGCGCTGCGCCGCCTCCGCCTCTAACCCGCGGGCTGTGCTCTTCTTTCAGGTGGCCTGCCGGCTGCTGAGCCCTGTGCGCGGGGAGCCGGTCTGCACCTTGCCCGCGGCCGCTGACCATGACCATGACCCTCCACACCAAAGCGTCCGGAATGGCCCTGCTGCACCAGATCCAAGGGAACGAACTGGAGCCCCTGAACCGCCCACAGCTCAAGATCCCTCTGGAGCGACCCCTGGGCGAGGTGTACGTGGACGGCGGCAAGCCGGCCGTCTACAACTACCCGGAGGGCGCAGCCTACGACTTCAACGCCGCGGCCGCCGCCTCCGCGCCCGCCTACAGCCAGTCGGGTATCGCCTACGGCCCCGGGTCCGAGGCGGCAGCGGCGTTTGGTGCCAACGGCCTGGGGGGCTACCCGCCACTCAACAGCGTGTCTCCGAGCCCGCTGGTGCTGCTGCACCCCCCGCCGCAGCTCTCGCCCTTCCTGCACCCGCACGGCCAGCAGGTGCCCTATTACCTGGAGAATGAGCCGAGCGGCTACGCGGTGCGCGAGGCCGGCCCTCCCGCCTTCTACAGGTACCCGCGCCCCGTAGCTCCGCATCCGCGTGGGGTGGCCGCCACGCGCCCCGGGGCGGGAGGGAGCGAGGGAGCCAGGGAGCCAGGGAGCCGGGGAGGGGGGAGCCGAGGGCCGTGCAGGCACCGTGCAACCTGCTGCACGGAGCCCAGGACCTGCGCCCCGAGGGCTAGCGCGCGGCCCCGCCCGGGCTTCTCTGTGGATCTTGCTTTGGAGAGGCAAGTTCCCTCGCTTGGCAGCTTAAAAAAAAAATTTTTTTTCCCTTCTCCACCCCGCTACTGTCTGCCCGAGAGTCAGATCCGAAACCCCGTGTGCTTCCTAACCAAACAAATATTGGAAAACCTTACAAAGCAGCAGTCATTTGTGGGGAGAAACACCCCAAAGCAAGCGAACACAAGGCGCTTTGAGTCCCTAGTCCATGTCCTGCTTTGGTATTTCAGGCTGGAGGCGGCTGGGGTTAGGGGAGCTCCGTGTAATTTGTTTATGATGATTTCGGCATTTGAATGTGCTCGAAAAGTTCCCTTTCGTCTAGAATCTCGGGTTGGAAAGATGGTGATGATGATGATGATGATGATGGGTTTGGGGGCAGTGATTCCTAGCAGCTTCTGTCCTCCTCCTCCGGGCCCTGAGTTCAGGGCTTGACGGAACCGTACCCCCAGACAGCAGTGGAGGAGTTGAATGGCTGGGAACTGTTGGAGCAGGTTGCTGGAATATGCCTCAGGACAGCCAGGACTTTGCAGGCACCCTGTGACTGTGAAACATGCCAGCGGGAAGCAGGAGTGTTTTTGAAACACGCCTCGGCCAGCGAAACCGTATTTCAGGCCCACCCGGCCCAGAAGGCCCTGGGAGCCGAGCGGGCTCCCTGCTGCCCTGTCCGCCCCTCTCTGTGGGAGCAGCCTCGCCGGTCAGGGCTCACAGGCACGCTTGTGGCTCAAGTAGCAAATGTTTAGTGTCCTTATTTTTCCCCTCTAGTAGCGAATATACGTTCCTCCTGCCCCTCCCTCCCATTTTCGCTTTGATAGTTTCTCCCTTCCCTCCCCGGTGGCCCTGGAGAGGGGCTGGGTGGGTGTTTCTGGTGAGTCGCTGCCCTGGGCCACACAGGACCGGATGCCCTGGAATGGGTTGGGAAGCCTCAGGGCCCACGTGGTGGCTGGTGCTGAGCTAGGCAGGGCCTGACTGTCCCCGGCTGTCAGGTGCGCCTCCTCCCTCACCCCCAGCCTTCTGCATGCAAGCTGTGGCCCTTTCTATTCAGGGCTCTGTCTCCAGAGAAATCTATAGCGGAGGAACCGGGAGGAGGGTGCAGACTGGTCCAGAGGATCCCCAGGGCAGGTTTTTGGGGTGTCTGAACTTACCCCCCTATCCTTCAGCCCCCTCCAAGGATGTTCAAGCACCTCACAGCCAGACAAGTCCCCGCCTGAGTTATTACTTCAGAGACAAGGAGGCAACACTTTCAAAACTTTAAAAAGAACCAGACTTGACAAAGCCGATGGCAAACTCATTTCCCTTTGTTTTATTTCAGGGTTAAAATGAAAAGGGAAAAAGAAGTGATTCTGCCCACTTTATAAAAAAAAAGTGTTAGAACAAAATACAACGATTACATCTAATTCACACACATTTTAAAACTCCTGCATGCGAAGGAAGGCTCTGCTAAGGGTGTGAATTCCATAACCTTAGGATGGACTCCAGAAACTATTTTCTTTTCCATTAATTTTCAGTTCTTTTATTGCAAATTAATGCCGCCGAATTTCAATGGGCGCTAATGAGACTGCTCCTCCGTGGATTATTTACTGCCTTGCTAATAATTGCCAAGTGAGCATGGTCAAATAAGAGGGGGATCACACTTTATTCAAAATTGTTCATCTTCCCAGCGGCAAATAATATCCCTATAATATGCCCCATCTTAAACTTCTTACAACAGATGATATTCAGATACTTTTAGAGTATTATAAAAAAAAATGACAACTTCTTTTTAAAAAGTAAAAATGTCACGCAAGTAGGATTCTTTGTGGAAATTTAGTTTTAGAGTGATTTTTCCTTTGTAGTGTATTTCCCATCACATCCTTCCTCTTTTGTTTGAATCCTGCCTCTTATTACCCAGGGAGGAAGAGAGAGGTCTATGCGAGTGTTTATTTAATATTATTTAAAGTATTAGTTAATATTCCCCCCCCCCCTTTGAATAACACAGGGTACCATAAAAGAATGAATGAAAACCGTTTAGGGAACTTTAACTTTCTTCAGTAGTCATCAAAAGTTTTGGGGGCCACAAGCAGTGTTTTCAAAGTACTTGTTAGGACCCGGAGAATCATGACATCAGTTTAGTGAGTCTAGAACATTTTTTAGGGGAATAAAATGGAAAAGAACATAATAGAAAATATCACAGTGCGTAGTATTTGGGAGGGTGGGTTTTGTTTCCTGAAAAATTGTTTTAATTATACCTGCTGTGTGTGCCGACTGTGATGTAAAATGTATTTCTTCCTGTGGGTTGAGGCCAGAGAAATTTGAAAGCTATTGGCCTAAAATGTTATGTTCAGTTAGAAAACAAAAAATTCAGGTAAGTGCTTGGTGGTTTTATCTGCATAAACCAAAAAGCTGTTTTGATTCTCTTTATTTTATCTCCCCCCCCCCCGCCCCATTAATTAGTTGGTGACTTTAGATCAGTTCGATGAAGCTTTACTATTTTTGAGAATTTCTATGAAGTGCACATTCGTTAGCATAAGGATGCTATGGTTACTTTCTTCTATTGGCCACAATATGCAGCCATATCTATGTATGAAGCAATGGGACAGCTAAAACTGCCCTGGGCATATAATAATGTGAGAAACATGGTCACATATCGCAGCCAATTGTTATTAAGAGGAATACATATACAAATAGGCAAGCTGTGACTTCCTTCTCAAGATGTGCCTGACCTACAATTTCATGACGAAGGCAACTGGGACACATCTTCTCCTGGGTTTCTTTTCAGAGTTCGAACAACTTAGGAAAGTTGGACCAAACTAAAGATGAAACTTAATCATATCCACTATGATGGTTAAAATTCTAATGGAGTATTTAACGTTCCATGTTTATTTCAGTTGCAATACTCAATATTCCTAAAGGCTACATATTGCCCACGGCTCCAAATTACTTGACAGTTACACAAACCCTTTGCATCCAAGTCAGTGCCCTGGTAATTTGTATACTATTACACTGGCTGCGTGCTCTGAATGACTCTTCTGTCCACTGGTGATCACTTAAAACTATTTCTTAACTTTGAACAAGACTCATCTCCAGGAAGAGATTTTAATGGCTAATTTTCAAGTTTCCAATAATTCTGTCCTTCTATTTCGGTGATATTTTAGCACCCTTTCTTTTCTTACTTTTTTTTCATTTACTTAAATTGTTACTGTTCACCCAACATGACACGTTGTGTTGGTCTAAGAATAGTTCAAGGAGCCGCATTTTGCCTTGAGAATGAGTATATTTTCGGTTGAGAATGGAATCATGTCTTCAATCCCCATTTCATTTTCACCTACTCCATGTGGCTTGTACCTGTTCGGTAGAAAACTCTTGAAGGATAATTGGCACTTATTCTAATTTTTTTCTCACAGTCAGTTAATTTGGGTGCTCAGATTATTTTTGTGAATATATTTAGGATATGACGTTCATATCCAGGGAATATTCAGGTTTGGCATTTTGGTTTCTTACTGTTTTAAGAGTATAAAAGACAGGGGCAAGAAATGGCAGGAATAATAGATATCAGGAAAAATGACAAAGATGTCAAACTTTCTGTTAATGATAAGACACTGGTAATTTTGTCAAGTGAGATAGTATGTGTGAAAGTGATACATTAGCTGTCCATGCATTCAATATTTTGTTCACACATTAATAATTGTTCTTGTACTTTTGTAAGCTAGAAGATAGTAGGGAAGATTAGACTGAAAGTGGTCAGCAGCTTCACTACAAATAGAGATTGATGATAATATGAAATCATTTTCTTTGGCAGCCAAATTTAAGTAAAATCTTCATCACCATCTGCAACCATTGCTTGCAGCCAGGGCTATCATAAAGAATATTTATCTTGCCCTGGCTGGGTAGTTCATTTGGTTGGAGGGTTGTCCCATACACCAAAAAGGTTGCAGGTTCCATTCCCAGTCAGGACACATACCTAGGTTGGGATTTGATCCCCAGACAGGAGGCAACCGATGGATGTTTCTCTCTCACATTGATATTTATCTCCCTCTTTCCCTTCCTCTCTCTCTTTAAAAAAAATCAATAAACATATCCTCAAGAAAGGATTAAAAATAAGTAAATAAAAGTAGTGCATCTTTTAAAAAAAAAGCATCATCTCGAGTCACCAAGGTTGCTTGCGGGTTTGATCCCCTGTCAGGGCACACACAAGAATCAACCAATAAATGCATAGATAAGTGAAACAATAAATCCATGTTTCTCTCTCTCTCCTTTCCTTTCTCTCTAAAATCAATAAATAAAAAAATTAAAAAGGACATTTTTCTTATAGATACATTTTTAAAAAGTCCAGACCCTGATTATGTGAAAAGAGTTGTACACAAGGAATTATAAGAGCTTTAATTGTATTTTTTCTAAAACGCATACTCAGTACAAAAATAATACATGGAATGCCTGTCTGCGACTTCAGTATTATTTTTAATGTAACTTTAGAGGAACACAGTCGAGAACGCAGCATGCTGTGTTCCCTTGTCTCTCATGATACATTGGATGGAGAGAGGCAAGTAAGCCATTTAGTTTAACTCCAAGTCCCAGTTTGCTTACCGAAGAATGGAAAACATAGTGACCACAACTGTTTAGAACCAAAATGCATGTGCTAGGAAAACAGTCTCTGTAACCCCCAAACACAGCCACTTGCAACCAGCCAACCAAAGTGAAAGTGTGAGGGAGTTCAGAGAGAAGAGCCATTCCACCAGAGTCATCGAGGAGTTTTCTTTTATATTTTGAATTCTGCCAGTGAACTGACGAAGAATGTTATTTTAAAAACAGTGTGCCTGAGCTGTCCCCTACTTCATCCCTGAAACATACCCTGTCCTCTGAAAGCTGAGGACTTCAGTGGCTAGAGGTGAAGGGAAGCGCCTTTATGAGATTCTCGATTTCAGAAGGGAGAAATCATAATTCCCAAGTTCTGTACCTTAAAGAATAGCAGTAAGAATTATGGGGGAAGTTTTGCCTTAATCAACAATGCTTTCAATTATGTGTATATACCTAGACCCCATTGAAGATATGAACTGTCTTGGTCCCCAACAACAACATTTTATGTAGTTTAATAAAGTAATAATTTCAAGAAGCTAGGTCAAATAAGGAAGGGTATGCCTGACACTTATAAATGACATGAAGGTGTGACAGTGGAATCGATGATGGTGGTGGTGGTGAGGATGATGGTGATGATGATGATTATGGGGTGATGATGATGATGGTGGTAGAGGTAGGGTGGTAGTGGGATGATGATGATGGGATGATGATGATGGAAGCAATGAAGTGTTGGTGGGTAGGATTTCTGGATGCCTATTATATAGCCAGAGAAGTTTATCCTGTACAGAAATAGAATCATTTAGTGTACTTCACATTTTTGTGAAGTTATAATTTAAGTAAATTGTCCAAAGTTTCAATAATGATATTATCAATAATTTTGTACCATAAATTGAATAAGTCATTCTAATTGCTACACAGAAAATTAAAAGGGAAAAACCCAAACAAGCCTTGGTTCTTGTCATGTTTCCTCTGAACTTTTTAGAGGGATAAATTGTGTCCTCGGTTTGCTTCCGTAACATCCTCTACTTTCATCAAAAGCGTCGTCTTCAGTGAGATAGTAAGCTACTTTGTCTGGTCATTTTCTACTTTCTGGAGCTCCTATGAATTACACTTGGGAAAATTATAGTCCACTTAAAGTTAATAAAGTTAATTAAGACATGTTGAGGACTGGACATTTATAAACGAGCCCTCCATACACTCATATGTGGTTATTTTTTTTGAGAGATCTCCAAATGTTGTCCGCTACAAGAAGAATGAAAGGCCTCTGCCATTTAAGCTCAGATTCTCACCTCCAGTCTGGTCCAAAGCTGCCCCCCGCCCCGCCTCCCAACCCCCATTCCCTGGTTGCAACCCAGCCTGCAGCGCCTGGCTGGCCAGGCTCATTCCGCCTCTTCCCAAACAGTGGTATGCAGTGTGCGCAGGGCCCTGCAGCCCATGTGTGTGCATGCCAGGCACTACTTTCTGAGCCATTTTCTAGGCAACTGGACTCACTTTCCGACATAAAGGTTCTGGATTTTTTCTAAGACCCTTTACACTCTTTTAGGCCTCGTTTTCTGTATCAAGCTTCCTTTTTTTTTTTTTTTTTTTTTTTTTTTTAAACACTCCATCTGGATATTCCTAGTTTTTTCCTTCCATATTTTCTGGTTTATTTTTTTATTAACCCATTTAATTTTTTTTTAATTTTAATGAAATTTGAAATAGGACTCAATAGATTGCCTACCCAGCACTGGTAAGCCAGTGGTATAAGAATATGCCTTAACGTTCTAGAGTGGCATTAACTACATGGAAAGATTTAGAAAATGAGGTGTTTTTTTCATCCCTAAGCATAGAAGCATAAAACAAACAAAATCAGAGCCTGGCCAGTGTGGTTCACTGATTGAACATTGACCTATGAGCCAGGAGGTTACGGTTCGATTCTTGGTCAGGGCATATACCAGATTGCAGGCTCAATCCCCAGCGTGGGGTGTGCAGGAGGCAGCCAAACAATGATTCTCTCTCATCATTGATGTTTCTATCTCTCTCTCCCACTCCGTCCTTTCTGAAATCAATAAAAATATTAAAACACACACACACACACACACACACACACACAAACAAAATCAGACAGAAATCTTCACTTAGTGGAGTTGCTTTGACATCTCATTCATTCATTCATTTGGTTACCTTGGTCCAAATCGTGTAGCTCATCCATGCATAGATGAAATAAAATGCATTTGCATATGCCAAGCAGTTCCTATGTCAGTGTTAGCATTTAGCAGCCAGGAAATGCTACGGCATGAATGGTGAGGTCCTAGGGCCTCATCCTCCCGCGTGTGGATTTGGTGTGGAGATCAAGTACTTTCCTGGCTGCTGTCCCCTGGGTTTCAGGTCCATGAGAACTTGCCCATGGCACTTAGAGCTGACGGCAATCCCTCCCGCTGCTAACAAAACCACTCGTTTTTGAAATGTTGTAGGTGTGCCCGTGATCTGTTTCACTTATTTCATGAAGGTATTTGAAGTGGTATTATTCCCTTTGTAAAGCTTTTGCAAGGCAACACTGGTATCAGCATAACTGATTTCAAGAGTCCTTAAGAGTCCCGCATGCTAACTTTGACTTCTGCTTTTGTTGTTTTGAAGACCTTACAAATGGTTGGGTTTATTTCTGTTGGAATATTTCAAGCAATTCAGCGAGAAAGGATGTACATTCCAATTTGAGTACAAGAGGCAATTTAGTTGCATTGAGAAGTTATTTTCTTTAGTTGTCTGAGGAGAACGTGTGGGGCTGTCGGAGGCCTCTTTGGTTTCTGAGAGGAGGGGCCCTGAGCAGTGGTCCAGAGACCGTCACTCCGTGCTGCGTTTCTCTCTGCCCTCAGCAAAGTGCATGGCCCGTGCAAGTAAGTCTGGAGGGGCTGTGAGATGGGTGAATGGCTGCTGGAGGTGGGCAGGGAGTACAGTTACAGAGATCCGCTCTGGTCTTTTGGCTGGAAGAGAGGCCATTCAGGAGGGGTCCTCAGCTGTGATTGTAAGAATGTGGGGACTCTGTGAACCGCCCCCTTCCTTCTTAAAAAGAGAAAGGATTCCCCAGGACATTCCAAGTTCAGCTCACCCCCATTATTTCCGGATTCTGTATTTACAAATTTGCCTACTGTCTAAAATGTATTTGCAACCCCCAAATCAATATTCATGATACTTTCTGGGTCATTCGCTGACATGCACAGAGTGGTGAAAAATCTGAGTCATCGGCCGGCATGCACATCCCCGGCTGAGGTCAAACGAGGCGACGCTCTGCCTTCTGGTTTCAGCTCCTACTGTAAACAAGTGTTCGGTTCGAGGTCTATTTAGTGCCACTTAAAAAAAATACCTTGTGCTTTTTGTTGGTGATTTTGCTGTTCAAAAATGACCCCCACGTATAGCCCTGAAGTGCTGTCCAGTATTTCTAAGCACAGGAAGGCTGTGATGTGTCTTATTGAGAAAATACAAGTGTTAGGTCAGTTTCATTCACACATGAGTGCTGTTGGCCATGAGTTCAATGCTCATGAATCAACAATGTAGGTTCAGTAAGGTGTCTTTCAACAGAATCACACACAGCAAGGCCATGCACTGATTGGTGATGAAAATGTCATGACCAGAGCTTTGAACACTGTATTTCTCCTAGGGGCAATGGTCCCGTATTCACTAATTTCAGTATTAGTGACCACTTTGTAGAACATAATTACCGCCAACCGTGGGAACTGATGTCTATAATAGGTGACTAAAGCACGGGGTGGGAAGCCAGGCAGCTTAGGTTTCTGGGTGACTCCTGACTAGTGGTGACCTCTGGCCCCATGTGCCTCAGTTTACTTATCTGTAAAATGTCAATCCAGGTAGGGCCCACATCTTTTGGTTGTTGTGAGGAGTAAAGAAGGTTATAGCTGTCCAGAGCTGAAAAGATGTCCGGGGCCTAGCAGTCTTTATTTTGTCATTACTTCTTCAGTCAGGAATTGGCAACCACACATCAAAGAAGGTGAATATGAGTCTGGAAAATTTGTAATTTCCCTGGGTTTGCTTAAGTTTGCCTGTAAGGGGCAACCCTAATATCCTATTGTGATGAGAAGTTAAACTTTTCTCAAAAAAGCAGGAAACTACTATTTCTTGAAATGCTTAAAATATGCGAGGTACTATGCTAGAAAACCAAAACAAAGCAACTGTAACAAGCTCCAAAGAAGGAAAAAAAAAAAAAACAGTCAATAAAAAGAGGAAGGGGCATTAAGGACTGTGGACTGAAGTGACCCCAGAGAGGGAAGTTGTTGAAACTGATGTAGCAGTTTATAAAGCCCCTCGGATGTGCAGAGGGCAAAGAGGGAACTTTGTACTTTGAGGAAAAGGAACTGGGGAAGGATGAGGGCTGAAAGCTAACAATTACAGAGCATCTACAACGATGAATTTTCAACCTTGGCTGCGCAGTGGAATCAAGGATGATTTCAGAATCACCCAGATGATTAAAAAACTACTGGGATCTGGGCCACATCTGAGTGGTTCTGATAATTGCTCTGGGGTTGCAGTGGGAATAAGCAATTTAGAAAAACAAAACAAAGCAAAAAACTCCTTGGGCTTTTTTCCCCGTGGAGTCCTCTGATTTGCAGTCTGACAGCGTTCTCTAAGCGGGGTCATATTTAATCTCCCTCCAAACATGTACCTCATTTTTAAAGATGAGGTTGTGCAGTTTGGAGAGGTCTGAGAGGGTGCTCAGGGTTTTGCTGTGCTTTTACCCCGAGGAAGAGTGTTCAGGCCCAGATCTGCCTGACTTCAAGTCTTCATTTTATTGAGCCACTTGGGTATCAGAATCAGAGGGCAAAAGGCACACCAAGGGGAAAGATGACAGTAACATTGATTTCTATTTATCTTTCCAATATACGATTTGAAGTAGGGAGTCACAATGGATATTGACTAGATACCAAGAAGACACATTGAAGAAGACTATGAGACTGCAGACTTTGCCACAGAATATGAAGATGAAATTAGGAGACAACCTGAAACACAGTGCAGATATACACCTAGGCCAATCAGCTTGTTCTGGTTAGGTTTTTGTTACGTGTTGAGATAATTGCTGGTAACTGAAGCCCTCGCACTCGCCCCCAACAGGGTTCTCTTTCCTTTAGTTTTTCAGATAGTGGCCAGACTCTATTATTGTTTATGAAACTTTAAAATCTTAAATATCAGTACACTTGATGGATTGAACAGAATTTCCAGTTGTGTGCTTGGAAAGTTCGTTGAGGTCTTTAATGTGGAGGACTTCATTAAAGCTCTCCTTGTGTGCTTCTTTCCATCATGAAGTATTTACACAGTTCTGTCCGCAAATAGAACGTGTTCTGTTTTTATTGCCCCTGCCCCATTTTGCATTTTAGAAGACTCATTTATTGATAAGGGAAGCAGGCATCCAGGCACCCCACCTTGGCACCCAAGCCCAGGGCAGGGTTTGGTGAGGCTTTCCCACATTGCTCAGTTCTCAAGGCTGCTCTTTTCCTCGTGTAACTCTGCCCAGAATCAGCAGCTAAAAGCAAGTCTTTGAAGTTTTAGAAACATGTATAAACGCAACTTCTTGAGGAAGACGTGAACATGGGTCTCCCCCCATGCTCGCAGGACTAGAAGTCCAGGTTCCAGGCCCCACACGATGGGGGACTATCAACTCACCGGCCCAGGGCTCTTTGGTTCTTTGTTCTTTGTTTCTGATGCTCAGCAATTACGATTGATGAAACCAAAGTTGCTTTTCTAGACAGAATCCAAGCGTCTCCTAAGAAGTCCGTGTTTGACATGAGGGAATAACTAGCAGAGTCATCAGGGAATTTGTAGAAGCAGCCACAGGTTCTAGAGTTTTTATGTTGAACACTGGAGTTCACAGAGATGCAATATTAATCCCTTTCTAGCACGCCTTAACACAGACAAGAAGTTTCTTCTCAGATATCTCTCCTGCTATTCTCTCCTTTCTCTACACATGGCCAACTCCCTATTATTGCTGCAATAGGTTCCTTACTGGGTTTTCGGTTTGTGAGCTTTCAGACTCGAATTTTTCGGTTTCCTCCCAGAGCATAGTTGACATACCAGAGTGTATGTTTGAGCTGGTCCTTTCCTCTGCTTTTTAAAGAAGCCTGAAGTGGCTTCTCACTAGTCATAGGTCATAGGCACATTCCATAGGGTGGCATTCAAAGCCCTTGGAGTTTAATTCCAGCTAACCTCCTCCTGTCACTCCATGAAGCTTTTGTTCAAACCATACTTAAATGGCACTTTCCCACTCCTGCTATTCATCGTTACTTTCATCCCTAACATGTACCGTTTACTCCCATCTCTGTTAGGCTGATTCTACCCAGAAGTCAAGGCTCAACTCAAATGCCACCTCTACCCTGGAAATCATCACAGAATGCCTTTCATTATGGTTGTAGGTAGATTTGTCTCCCTCATCTGTTTAATAGATTTTATTAATTGTATATATTAATTTAATAGATTTTTGTTAATTAATATATCTATTCACGCACTCAGCAAACTTTATTGAATCATGTACCGACTTGTATTGTAGATACAGAGATTAGACACTTCATCTATCGTGAAGTCACTCATAGTCTAATGAGGGAGATGTCAAGTGTGTAGACTTGTCATACACTTGTTATAAGAATTGTGATAAAGAAGGGACCACTGGAGACACAGAGGAGGAACGGGCCCCCATGTATGGATGCCAAAGTCCAAAATGGTTTTATGGAAGGATGTGGCCAGGCAAAGAAGGGCAAGGCAGGGGTGTGAAGAGAGGCTGAGTCTTAGTCCCTGGTACTCCCTCCGGTTCCAGTCCAGTTCTTTGGAAAGAATAAATGTTTAGTAATTTATACAGCCACATTGTTGAAGTAACAAAATAAGGGATAATTGCTAAGAATCAGAGAAACAACGTGATAATAGCAGTTGTTAGTATTTTTTTTTAGTATAGTGCACAAGGCACTTTGCTGAAAGCCTTAAATGGTCATCTTGCTGAATCCTTACACCAACCGTAAGAGGCTGGCACTGTTATTATTCTCATTTTATTGGAGAAGAAACTAAAACTGAGAGAGGGGAAGTGACTTGTCCAAGGTCACACAGCTAATAATGGAGGACTGGGGATTCTAAATCTAGAAGTTGACTCTGGAGCTCAAGTTCTAACACACTAATTATGCAAGAAAACTAGCAAGATGTCTTACATCACTGGTAGACTTACTCAGCAGTTGGTGTGTTAATTCCTTGTGATATCTTTATATTCCATTGTGACAATGATTTATTACTTTTTTAATTAAATTTTTTAAAATTATAATTTACATTCAATATTATTTTGTATTTGTTTCAGGTGTATAGCATAGTAGTTAGACAATCATATGCCTTACAAAGTGTTCCCCCCCAATATTTTCATTACCCACCATACATAGTTATTGCAATATTATTGACTACTAGAGGCCCAGTGCACAAAATTCGTGCACTTGTGGGGAGGGGGGTCCCTCAGCCTGGCCTGCGCCCTCTGGCAGTCCGGGAGCCCTGGGGGGATGTCTGACTGAGGCTTAGGCCCACTAAGCCATCAGTTGGACATCCTTAGCATTGCTACGAAGGCGGGAGAGGCTCTCACCACTGCCGCTGTGCTTGCCAGCCATGAGCCGGGCTTCTGGCTGAGCGGCGCTCCCCCTGTGGGAGCACACTGACCACCAGGGGGCAGCTCCTGCATAGAGTGTCTGCCCCCTGGTGGTCAGTGCACATCATAGTGACCCCCATTCCACCATTTGGTCATTTGCATATTAGCCTTTTATTATATAGGATACTAGAGGCCTGGTGCACGAAATTCATGCACGGGTAGGGTCCCTAGGCCTGGCAGGCCATCAGGGCTGATTGGGGCCTTTCGGCTGCTGGCCAGGGCCTTCCTTCATTCTGCACTGTCCCCTGGTGGTCAGCACATGTCATAGCGAGCAATCAAACTCCCTGTCTCAAACTCTCGAGGGGACACTTTGCATATTAGCCATATATATATATATATATATATATATATATATATATATATATATATATTTACTATGCTCTACTTTATATCCCCATGATGACTTTGTAACTGTCAATCTGTACTTTCCAATTCCTTTATCTTTTTCACCCAGTCCCCCAAGCCTCCTCCCCTCCAGCAACCATCAGTCTGTTTTCTGTATCTATGAGTCTGTTTCTGTTTTGTTTGTTTATATTGTTCTTTAGATTTCACATATACATGAAATAATATGGTACCTGTCTTTCTCTGACTGACTAATTTCACTTAGTATAATACCCTCTAGGTCCGTCAATGTTGTCACAAATGGTAAGATTTCATTTTTTTTTTTTTGATGGCTGAGTAATCTTCCATTGTATATATGTACCACAGCATTTTTACCCACTTGTCTATTGATGGACACTTGGGTTGCTTCTATATCTTGGCCATTGTAAATAATGCTTCAATGAACATAGGGTGCATATATTCTTTCGAACTAGTATCTGGGGTTTAAGGTATATTCCCAGAAGTGGAATCACTGGGTCATAAGGCAGTTCCATTTTTTATTTTTGAGGAATCTTCATACTGTTTTCCATTCTGCATTCCCACCAACAGTACACGAGGGTTCCCTTTTCTCTGCATCCACGACAACAATTGTTGTTGATTTATTATTGATGAGAGCCAGTTGTGACAATGATTTAATCTTAGGCTATGTCCCAGGGCTACTTCTTTTAGTTTTATGGAAAATGGCTATTTTTAAGATGCTTGCTAAAAGCATGTTTAAACAATTTTCCATTAAGTAGGGGGATGTTTTCCCTTCTAATATCAGAAAGAACCATTAAATAAAATCCCACAAAGACTTCCTGATAGCAATCTTATGCATGTGAAACCCACCCAAGAATTTTAAATCTGGACAGAATTATAGTGTTATTTTGGTTCACCCCCCCCCTTTTTTTTTTTTTTTACAGAAAAAGGTAATAAAATCACAGTATTTTAAATCTAGGAGAGACCTTAGGCACGGTGTGCTTCGATCTCTGTATTTTCCAAATGAAGCAACTGAAGTCTAGAGAGGTGAAGGGACTTGCTCATGGTTTCCCAGCTAGGGCAGGCAGAGACAGGACTAGAACCTTGTCTGCCTCCAGCCCACTACTTCACACTTACCAGATGGAGGCATGACCGGCCTCTGTTCACTGAGGACATAGAGGCCATGCTGGACTCATTGCTGTAGTTCTGGTATGTGGACCTAAAGCTCAAGCAAAGTGGAATAAAGGGATGATGCTTGATGCTGATCACTATAAAATTATGGTGATAGTCAAAGTGAATGTACTGGCCATGCCTGTCTAGATAGGCCATCTGGTCCCTGTGCATTTTTTAAGTTGGTGTGCCACTTCAGCTTGCAGGATCTAGTGGAAACTTACTTCTTACACCACTTACATGGTTTTCTTTCAGTTCTAATAACTATATCTGGTTTCCTTTGTGATTAAAGATTTCCTTTCTTGTTTTTCCTTTCTTATTTTCTGTTTCCAGGGCTTAAAGGTTATGGATTACTTAACCAGATTTTTCTTGAGACTTATGAAGACTACTTTCAGATTTCTAAAGCGGTTAGGTGCTATTTTTATTCCACAATTTCCAATGTGAAAATGGAACTTGCATGATTTCATAATAGATATTTCACCGAGTATTGGCAAAATTAAAAAAAATAATAATTCAATCTGTGCTTGATCCAGCAGCCAGGTTACAATAGACACTTTTTTGTAACATGGTCCTTAAGTTGAAAAGCGTGTGTCTTCGTTGAGGCTAATTATGTTGGTTATATACTGTTTACTATTAAATTTTTCCTCTTGTAGTTTAATATTGTTCCAGGAAATGAAATGTAAGTTTAATAAGAATGGAAATTAATGGAACCATATGTCATAAGTATAATTAATGTTCCTGATAAATGTATTAAATCAGGACATGGCTGATGGATTATAATTGTACTATGCCAAGTTGATTTGACACCATTTCTTCTGTAGAAATTTATATTTATCAGGTTAAGATTTAAAATTAAGCAAAACTATATTATTTTTTCACTTTCATTTTTACTAATGAGTTAAAGAACTGTTAGAATTGTCAAAATATTAAATTGACAATGAAAAGGAGGTAATAATAACTTTATAGTTTGCAACACAAGGAGAGCATATAGGAATGAAATATGCTTTTATTAACATTCTATGACTTTTATATGTGTGAAAGAAAAACAATTGAGGTGGTAGAACTCAGTATAGACTTCTTGAGGTGGCCTTCCCACTTATTTTCTCTCTTGTAAAAAATTGTAGCCCCAAATGTATTTTCTTCTGGTGGCAACAATGATATCAATATACTCTCAACATAATAACTTCCACTAAGAAGGTGGAAACAAAACTACCATCATGATTTCTTTTCCTCTTGCCATTACTTTTATTTATTTACAGGGTGGGGTAAAGTAGGTTTATAGTTGTGAGTAGCCGAAACAGTTTATTCTTGTATTATTATTATTTATTAATTACTAGAGGCCCGGTGCATGAAATTCATGCACAGGGTGTGTGTGTGTGTGTATGTGTGTGTGTGTGTGTGTGTGTGTGTCCATCAGCCCAGCCTGCACCCTGTCCAATCTGGGACCCCTCGAGGGATGTCCAACTGCCTGTTTAGGCCCGATTCCAGTGGGATCAGGGACATCCCTCTCACAATCCAGGACTGCTGGCTCCCAACTGCTTGCCTGCCTGCCTTCCTGATTGCCCCTAACCGCTTCTGCCTGCCAGCCTGATCACCCCCTAACCACTCCCCTGCCAGCCTGATTGATGCCTAACTGCTCCCCTGCCGGCCTGATTGTCCCCAACTGCCCTCCTCTGTGGGCCCGGTCACCCCTAACTGCCCTCCCCTGCAGGCCTGGTCCTTTCCAACTGCCCTCCCCTGTAGGCCTGGTCACCCCTAACTGCCCTCCCCTGCCGGCCATCTTGTGGTGGCCATCTTGTGTCCACATGGGGGTGGCTATCTTTGACCACATGGGGGCGGCCATCTTGTGTGTTGGAGTGACGGTCAATTTGAATATTGCCTCTTTATTAGATAGGATTGTATCATATTATTTATTAATGATTGTATCAAATTATCATTTCCCATATGAACAAGTGTAAACCTACTTTTACCCCATCATGTATTTCTTAAAATTTTTTTTTAATTTGAAAAAAATGATGGTTTACATACATTCAATATTATTTTGTATTAGTTCCAGGGGTATAGCCTAGTGTTAGACAATCATAGACTTTATAAAGTGTTCCCCGTGACATTTCCGGTACCCACCTGGCACCAGACATAGTCCTGGAATGTGAAGTACAGCAGAGGAAACAGTCGATAATACTGTAATGACCATGGGGATGTTTTAGGAGGCTTTTGCCCTTCCATCTGCATTCTGGTGGCACTTGGCAGGCAGGCGGTGCAAAAACACAGGAAGGATGATTAGGTCAGTGGCAGCTTTTTCTAAGTCAATATTTCTCTTGGAAGATGATCATTCTAACCATCTCAGAGTTTAGGCTAAAACTTTCTAATTGGCACTACACGAAGGAGAGCCACAGCAGGTAGACAGAAAGTGAAAAAGACCAGTAAAAGCCACAGGCCTCCTGGGACTGTGCCAGATAGTACTTACCCGTGACCTAAACGAAGTGAATCAGAAGGTGCATTCGTCTTTAAACGCCCAGGTAATTTTAGTAAATGGGTGTTTAATGCGATATCTCCTTGGCCCCAGAGTTAACGCACCTTCAAAATTGCCTACTTTTGTCCAATACAGACTTTTATCTCTCGATGAGAAAAACATGGTTAAGCTTGTGATCATTAACCTTCCCCACTGTCCTGAGCTCAACTCTGAGATCTCTGCAGGCCTGAGGTATCTCGGAGCCTTCTCTTAAAGGCACCATATTTCAGATTGCCAAGTAAAATATAGGATGCCCAGGCAGATTTGAATTTCAGGTAAAAAGGAAAACATTTTTTTAGTATAAGTATGTCCCATGTGCTATAATACTAAAAAATTCTTTGTTGTTTATCTGAAATTCAATTTAACTGGGCATCTTGTATTTTTATTGGTTAAATCTGGCAGCCCAAACTATGTTACCTCACTGTTAACTGTTTCTTTCGTTTTCAGGTTGTTTTTTTTTTACTGTGTTTTTATTTTTGGGGCCTGAAGGTTATCTTATGGCTTCCCCCTCCAGCTAGTATACAGATGCCTGCCTGTCTTTTCCTACTAGGAAAGGGAACACACCACTGTAGAATTTGCATGTTCATTTCTGCCATCATTATTGATTACAATTCAGGATTTAATGAAAGGAAACACAGAAAGACCTAGCCGTTCATTCTATTATCTGAAAAGACAGGCAATTGAAGCACAAGGGGAAATGTTACAATGGCATATTACACTATAACAATTCTGCATGAGGAGAAAATTCAGGAGTCAAATCTAGCCAGAGACCTGGGCCTCAGAACTATTAATTAGGTAGCTTTTCTATGTAATATAGTGAGTGCTACAGAAATTACACGTTTCTTGGTTGTTTTGGGGGAATTCTCTTATTTTTGCGGCATTATTGGATTTCAGAAAATAGTTTCGAAAAATGCCTCTCTGAAATGCTCCCTAAAGTGTAAATGATTTAGAAGAAACGTACAACTCCTCCCCTGGTAGAACATTAGACAGGTCTGCACAGTTTGCAGCACATTGGCTTGGCCAGTGGTCGGCAAACTCATCAGTCAACACAGCCAAATATCAACAGGACAACGATTGAAATTTCTTTTGAGAGCCACATTTTTTAAACTTCAACTTCTTCTAACGCCGCTTCTTCAAAATAGACTTGCCCAGGCTGTGGTATTTTGTGGAAGAGCCACACTCAAGGGGCCAAAGAGCCGCACGTGGCTCACGAGCCGCGGTTTGCCGACCACGGGGCTTGGCCGAGTTGAGAGGGGGAGAACCTGAGCTTGGCCATGATGGCTGGGAGACAGCGTCTCACGTGAGGGGACAGGATGCATGGCTACAGATGGGCTAGTAGGGAGGGCGTGTATCACGGGGGAGTCTCCACTGCATGGACACAGGGGGTTTGTAGAGAAATCAAGGTGTGAGCTCTAGCTGGTTTGGCTCAGTGGATAGAGCGTTGGCCTGTGGACTGTAGGGTCCCACGTTCGATTCCGGTCAAGGGCATGCACCTTGGTTGTAGGCTCCTCCCCGGCCCAGGCCCAGGCCCTGGTTGGGGCACGTATAGGAGGCAACCAATTGATGTGTTGCTCTCACATCGATATTTCTCTCTGTCTTTCCCTCTCTCTCTAAAAATCAATAGGAAAATATCCTTGGATGAGAATTAGAAAACAAACAAACAAACAAACAAACAGAAGTCAAGGTATGAAAAAGGAGATGCCGAGCAGTCAGTGGAATAAGGAGGTGCTCTAATCTTCTGAGTATGGGTGGGCCAGATAGCTATACATGGGTAAGAAACACTCTGAGGTCTTTTTGGTGAGGCCATAGCAAATGAAGTGTGAGCAAGAATTCCCAAGTCAGTGGAAATATTTTCTTTTACTCAGTTCTAACCCCAGGACAGTGAAGAATTCCGAGTCGAACTCCAAGGCCCAGTGGGAGGGGAGAGCTGGAGCAAGGCTAGAAGTGTGTTCTCCAGGGTTCTCAGCCACTTAGGAAGCTTGTTGTTTCAGCGGGTGACAGCTGAGGCCACTGGCTGACAGCTGAGTGGCCCCAATTGGATGTGAGCCAGGTGTGAGCAGAGCACTGGCGATGGGAAGGTAGTGAATCGGAGGTCGGTTTGGTTGATTGTTTTTGGCTTCATACCCTCCTTACACCCTGCACAACTACATCAGAAGAATCAGGAAGAGTATTTCAGAGCTGAATATAAAAAGTTATAAATACCAAGGCCAACTCTTGTAGGAAGATAAAGTGGAATAGAGACTGGGAATCGGAGCCCTTATCCCCAGAGATTTCAGGTTGCCTCTGACTCCAGTGTCTAGACACAACCATCGGAGGGTACTGTCTAGAAATGGGAGGAAGCTGCGGAGGCTGCTGCCCAGAAATGAGGAGAAGCCGTGCAAATGCAGAGGCTGGAACTCGCCAGTCTGTGCTGGGAGGCCTGGGACACTGATGTTTCCAAAGAGTACTGAGGCACCTGTTTCTGTCTGTTTTCATTTCAGTTTTTATTAATTCCACTCTCAATATTAGCTAGTTTTAAAAATCATCTGAAAATGACTCTCATAATATACCTATAATATATAACTTTTTTTTGATTGTGCTAATATTTCAATCCTGGGAAGATTTTTTAAAATATTTTTTTTGTGGCCCTGACCGGTTTGGCTCAGTGGATAGAGCATCGGCCTGGGGACTGAAGGGTCAAGGGCATGTACCTTGGTTGCAGGTACAAACCCAATAGGGGGGTTGTGCAGGAGGCAGCTGATCGATGTTTCTCTCTCATCGATGTTTCTAACTCTCTATCCCTCTCCCTTCCTCTCTGTAAAAAAAATCAATAAAATATATTATAAATATATATATATATTTTTGTGATTTTTACAGAGAGAGAAAGGGCGAGGGAGAAACATTGATGGGAGAGTGAAACACTGATTGACCACTTCCCACACACCACCTACAGTGGATCCAGCTCCAAACCTGGGCACATGCCCTGACCAGGAATCAAACTGGCAACCTTTCAGTGCCACTGCCCAACCAACTGAGCCACACTGTCCAGGGCCCAAGCAGATCTTAGGGCAAATTTATTCTGGAGAGTTGCTGTGACCTTGGAACCCTAGCCCTGATATTCTTCTGGGGGGTTGGGGTACCAGTAGTTCGAACTCTTGTATGGGGGCCACTGCAATAATGAGGCGACGGGCCAGGCCTTTACTGAGCTGTCTGTAATCCTTGGATTTGGTCTTCAAGAGTGTCACTATGTTTTAGAGGGTGAGGGTGGCTGCAGGCTAGGGCATTCATCACACTGGCTGATGAGGTCGTTGACGCCGGTGGAGTATGGGGTCAGCTCAGGATCTGGTAGGTGTCCTGGGTACTTGAGATTCCGGCTTTAGAAAACTGCTGACTTCCTGGTCACCACATTGGACCATTGATCTAAGAAATAATTGAAATCACTGTTTGGCAATATGGTTTTTAGATCAATGCAGCCTATTGATGTGCTGTTAGTTTATTCTATTGATGTTGTAAAATGGCCACCTAGGTTCACTGGATGGCTGATCCTGTTCATTCATTCATTCGTTCATTCATTCAACAAATATTTATTGGCCAGCTTCTCTATCTATGTCAGGCACTGTTCTAGGCACTGCGAATAGACCTATGATCAAATCAGACAAATTGGTAAAGGTCTCATTGCTAAGGTGATCTTTAAGCAAAGTTTTGAAACAGGGAATGAGGATATGCCAGTGAAAAGAATTTCAGGATGGGCTCATAGCAGTGAAAAGGCCCTGAGGCAGGGGCATGCCTGGAGTATGAGTACGACAGTGAGGCCAGACTGACTGGAGTGAAGTAAGAAGGTGGAGGTGAGTATGGAGAGGAGTGTGGGGGTCAGAGTGAGTGGGGCCCTTGAAGGGCATGATCAGGATGCTGGCTTTTACTCCAAAGGAGTTGGAGACCCAGCAGAGGGTTTTGAAGAGAGAAATGACCTAATCTGACTTTTTATTGTGAAAGTTTTCAAATCTTAACAGAAATGAAGTAGAATAATGACCCTTCATGTACTTATCACCCAGTTTTGATTATGATTATTTTCATTTGTAGATGTTTCCATGTTCAATTCTAAAGGATGAAGACTTTTTAAAACACAACCACATTATCACTATCATATTTTAAAAGTTAAGACTTTAAAAAAAATATCAAGAATTTGATAGGTACTTTGAAGGTGAAGTGATGGGTTTCCTGACAGTTGTGATGTAGCATGTGAGAGAGGAGTCAAGGATTGGACAATAATTAAACTCCTTTTCACTGTCATACATTCTTTGGAAGATTACTAATACACACTTCAAAATACTCTTTAAAGACTAACATTAGCATCTGGTTTCAGGATTTTTAGTTTCTTTCCAGAAACATTATTCAATGCCACCAATTCTTCAGCTAAATAAAGTATTGCTATTTCTATTTTCAAATGAAGCTAAGTGGCATAGAGTTGCTGACATGTTAAGTAACTTATTCTAGAGTTCCTTAGATAGTAGGAACTATAGATAGTAGGAACAATAGATAGTAGGAACTATAGGTAGTAGGAACAATAGATAGTAGGAACTATAGATAGTAGGAACAATAGATAGTAGGAACTATAGATAGTAGGAACTATAGATAGTAGGAACAATAGCTAGTAGGAACTATAGATAGTAGGAACTATAGATAGTAGGAACTATAGATAGTAGGAACTATAGATAGTAGGAACTGTAGATAGTAGGAACAGTAGATAGTAGGAACAGTAGATAGTAGGAACTATAGATAGTAGGAACAATAGCTAGTAGGAACTATAGATAGTAGGAACTATAGATAGTAGGAACAATAGCTAGTAGGAACAATAGATAGTAGGAACTATAGATAGTAGGAACTATAGATAGTAGGAACTATAGATAGTAGGAACAATAGAGCAAAAGAAGTCTCAAGTGTGGGTAAGTCAGTCCCAGAATTCTGGCAAACTGGGAGTGACTTACCCACGCTTGAGACTTCTTTTGCTCTCTTGTCTCTTCTTGTCTATGGGAAATCTGGGCAGGCAGTTGGGTACATGTCACGCCTGATGTACCAACCTCTCAAGGTACTTTAATTATTCCAAAGACTATCATGGCGCTAGTTTCATACAGTTCAACTTAATGGAATTCAATTTAAAAGAAAGATTTATCGGCTGCCTCCTATATATTAGATGTTGTTCACAAGGTTTCACAGTCTAACAGGCATGAAACCTGTGTGACCATTCTTTGCAATGCAGTGTGAAGTGAGGGGGGAGTTGCGAGAACTTGTGGTACAAGGTGTAGAGGTAGCAAAGTGGAGAAGTTGAGTCTGAGAGCAGTTAGGATTTCTCCAGGCTCCCAGTGGCTGGGCAAGGGCATTGTTGGCAGGGCACAGCTTGAGCAAAGGCAGGAAGGCAGCAAAGGCATGGCAGGTATGGGATGTGCACAGAACTGGCTGCTGGAGTACAAAGTACCTGGAAGGTGATTGAAGGAGAAGCAGGAGATGAGTTTGGAGAAAGTGGTCAAGAAGGTCCAGAGAGCACTTTGTATATGTTACCCTCAGCCAAAGGGATAATAATAGCATGTCAAACTCCCAAACTCCCTGCATGATATAGAAGTGCTGCCCGTGATGAGGGGTATCACACACCAACCCAATCGTCTCTCCATGAAATCCACATAGTGTGCGTATCCCACGTGTTCCAGCGACACAATCTGCTTTGTCATTTCTACACTCCAGCGTGATTTACGGGGTCTTCAGAAAAGTTAGCAAGACTTTTTCTTTATTGCATCATCAGCAAAAGAATTGGTTGCTTTTGAGCTTGTTTTCTGTCGGGTAGATAAGAAAAATAAAATAAAGTAACTCTGAAGGTTAAGTTTTAACTTCCACATCTAAATGAACCCTTAGTACATACCCAGAGGTATTAACATTTCTGGTCACTGATCATGTTTGAAAATTTGGCCTTCTCATAGATGAAGTAGTTTTGTGCAAAAGAACTTTTTAAAACCTGATCCAGATTGTTTCCTACCCAGAATTGCTCATCTGCTCTGAAACTCTGTCCAGCCATATACTACTTGGGCAGTGCCGCGGTCCATGAATTCAGCTTACTTTGCTTTTGATATCTCAGCTGTATTTTCTTCTATTCAAGTTCCCACCTCAGTCATTGTTGATAGAGCTCAGTGAACTCAGGAAATGCCAAGCATGCAGAAGTACCTTGCCTCTTTTCTTTGTCTCTCCATTTCTTGCCTCCCTTCCTTCTAGCTTTCTTTTTCTTCAGGTTTTCCTGTGCCTCATATCAGAGAAGTGGTACTTGGGTGGCAAGTCACTTTAGCACTGACGGCTCCCGCTGATGGAGGGTGCTCGTCATCTTGAACTGGTTATGATGACAGGCTTACGTGCTGTAGAGTAAATGCCACCTCTTCCCCACTCATCCTTTATGCATTTTATTACTCTTGGGAAAGAGTTTTAAAAAATTGGCTGTACTCTCACGCGACCCAGCTGGCTACAGATGTTATTGTGGGTTGGGGGGTCACACATCCGCAGAGCTGGAAAGGAATTTAGAAAACATAGTTGAGACTTGTCATTTTTGCAGAGAAGAAACTGAGACCCAGAGTTTGGGTGACTTACTTAAGCCATGCAGCTGTTATTGGCAGCTTTCTGCCTAGAACCCTGGAGTTCTGACTCACTCTAGAACTTTCCCACCACAGTGCCCTGCCTCCCTTGTTTGATCCCGAAGCTTGTTACATCTGCAGCAGTGTGATCCCTAATGGCCTACAGGTTCCCAAATGCTTTTTGTAAACTAAAAATTTCCATTTGCAAATCTGGATGTGTTTGTGTGGAGCTTTTATGTGATGACATGTTGTCCTTATCTCTCGAGTAGGATCATAAACTGGATGATTTATGGATCGCACTTAAAAGCAGAGCAGAGGCCAGTGTTGGAGCAGGAGTGGTTTTGGTATTTGGAGCTCAGCCTGCAGTGCTTTTTCCAAAAACGCTCAAGTCTTCCTCCTTGAGTTCTGTTTGCTTGGGGTAGAGGCTACCCTCCTTGTTCTGTCCGCACCCCCCACCCCCTCCGCCCCTTTTTATTCCTTCCCCACCTGTCCTTTGTTCTAGGATGCTGGTAAGTAGATGCTTATGCAATGCTGTTGAGCGAATGAATGCATTTCTTAACATTTCTGCAGAGGAGTCAATTATTATTCTCCTACCAGCGTGTCATATTTTCTGTGGAAATTAGACTAGAAATGATACTTGTTTCACGAAGGTGTGGTGTCACACCACAGCTCCCTCTTTTGTGTAATCCATGTGCCTCGTGGTTTCTGGCCTTCTTGTCCTCACCGCCCATTAGCACTTGTAACAGATTGGCTGATAGAGAAAGGGAAGGTGATGAAACTCCAATCAGGTCATTTGGTTACACATTAGTAACTGATAAAAGGTAAAAAGATGTTGACTAAATGGCTAGGGAGCTTGATGCCAGGCTCTTCTTGTTTCCCATTAGTGTAGAGATTCAATACTTGCTTGTATTTTGGGGTGAAGATAGTTTTGTTAAGTGGGTGGGGAAACCTCTTGACATTTAAGGGGAGCCTTGAGTTTTCAATGAGGAATGCGGATGTTCTTTGTGCATAAAGAATGACAGAATTCTCAAAGAGGAACATTAATGACACATCATTTTCTATTGGTTTGTGAAGTTACAATAGATAAGTCCTATAATCATATTTTTAGGAAATATTCAAACTTTCATCAAGCCATTTTCCAGTATGACTGTCAGCTCCTTTAAAGTCCATTTCCTGGAACTAAACAGCATTCTCCTCCTTTGCACTAGACATTAAATTACCATTTTCCCCCTCCAAAAAGTATTATTGGCCTCGTAATAAATAATTGTAGGCAGTTTCTGATGGGATTACTATTGATGGGGGATAAAGTCTCAAGTAATGACTCTGTTCCCAGATGTGACATACTCTGTCCTTGACCTGGGATGCCTTTGGGTGGAGTTTCTGAGGATTTCATTTTCTGATGAGAGCATGGGCTCGGGGCCAGACTGTCTGAGTCCTTAAGTTCGCAGTTTCTTGATTGTTGAGTTTGTTGAGTTATCTAATCTTTCTGTACCTTGGTTACCTCATTTCTCAAATAACTGCAGTAATCATAGTACTGCTTAGAGTCATTTTGAGGATTAAATGCGTTAATTACATATAAAGCACTTAAAATAGTGCTGCCACAACCATCAATTTAGTGTGAAAGTTTGCTTGCCTACTCCCTCAGCTCCTTTTATCTCGTTAGACTAAAGGTCACGCTGGGTTTTCCAGAAGTCCAGGGTTGTGGTCTGAACTTTGGCAGAAGCTGAAATAGCAGCTATAACTCTCTCCCTGGGTAATTTTGTGACACTGTGTTGAGCTGCATCTATCATCATTTTTTTGGAAGAAGTTTTCTTTTGCACCTCTCAGGGAAGAACATTGCCTGCCTCTCGGTATTGAGTAGGAGAAAAAAAAAATTAGACCCACTGAACAGATAAAATGGGGCAAGACATAAATAAAGTTTTCAGATAAGCAGCATAAAGGAGCTATAGTCTTTAATTTCCAAAAGAGCTGAAAGGACTATTTTTGTCATTCAGAAATAATTTTTAACTTGCCAAGCAGAATCTAACTATAACATGCTTTACAGGGTTGCCTCAAACTGGCCCAGGAGTCATTTAACTGGAGCTATTCTAAGTATGAGATTCAGGGTTTTTCCTTTCTAGACTCTACCATTTTAGGTCAACTTGTCCACTGTTTTTATGAACATCTATTTACTGCCTGGAAAATAAATGGAGATTATATTAAAGTCCAAATACAAAATTACATAGAGAGTAGAAATACCCACAGATAAGTACTGACATAGCCATGAACCACTGGTAGCTTTATGCCCACTTAAACATTGATATTTAGCCCTGGCCAGTTTGCTCAATGGTTATACCATCAGCCCATAGACCATTGGTTCAAGTCCCAGTCAAGGACATGTACCTCAGTTGCAGGTTCAATCACCAGTCCTGGTTGAGGCTCATGTGGGAAGCAACCAGTTAATGTGCCTCTCTCACCTCTCTCTCTCTCTCTCTCTCTCTCTCTCTCTCTCTCTCTCTCTCTCTCTTTCTCTCTCTCCCCCTCTCCCCCCCTTCTCCCTCCCTTCCATTTTCTAAAGATCAATGGAAAAAATATCATCCAGTAAGGATTAAAAAAAATAATAAAAAAATACCCCCCCAAATTGATATTTAAAGCAGAGAGAGGTACACAAGAAAATACACTCAGATTGGCTTGGACATTGGTACATACACAGCCATCATCGGTTGACTTTGCAGCTTGATACAGTATTCTTTTATTGCAATAGATTCAGCTATGCCTCTTGCAAAGTTATTATTAATTCTTTATTGATTAATTTATCCAGTAAGTATTTATTGGCCACCAGGTGCTTTGGGGGTGATAAAAAATGCTTAAAATATAGTTTCAATACTCTTGAAGAGCTTACATCCTAGTTGGGAGAACAAGACATACAATATAGAACATATAATTTTTAAAAATATATTTTATTGATTTTTTACAGAGAGGAAGGGAGAGGGATAGAGAGTTAGAAACATCGATGAGAGAGAAACATCGATCAGCTGCCTCCTGCACACCTCCTACTGGGGATGTGCCCGCAACCAAAGTACATTCCCTTGAGTGGAATCGAACCTGGGACCCTGGAGTCCGCAGGCCGATGCTTTATCCACTGAGCCAAACCGGTTAGGGCTGGAACATATAATTTTACTCACTTAAAAATTGGCTATGGAATGCTTACCATTTGTCAGTACTGTGCTGAAAACTGGGAAGCAGAGGTGAATATAACAGGATCTCTTTCTGGGCACTCACTGTGAACACACAGTGAGGAGGAGGACTTCAGGATAGTTGCATATTTGATGTCCTAGGAATATTTGTGTTGAGAAAGTCAGTGGCTGCTACCTGGGAAGGGGGCATTTTCACAGTAGGAGAATTTTGCTTTTAGGCCATGATAAGAAACAGTGTGGGCAAAGGCCCAAGGATGTACTAGCTTGGCTAGGGAAGGGTAACACATAAAAATTAACCATCACAGAGAGGGATAGGGCTGGAGATGGGACAGAAGCTGGGTCACAGTGGCTTAAGGGAGTCTGCTTTTCTCCTCTAAGCTGGGGGGTCTTAGTCTGAAAGTCATTTGGGGGGACCGTTCATGGACTTCAGGAGGCACAAAAGTACCTTAAAGATTTAAAGCAAAATCTGCACATCTTTAATAAGGTATTTTCTTGAGATCAAAGATGATCAGAAGCTCTATCATAGATGTTGATGAGAAATGAAGGCTTGCATGCAGGAGTTCGTTCTGCTCTTGCTTTAGGGTGGAGGATGGGCTTATGATGTGGGAAGGCATGGAGTTGGGAAGACTTTTGAGAAAACTCACCATGTCTGTGTAGTTATTCAGATGGCAAATATTTATTCATCAGTTAACTATGCATCCAACTGTGCTTTGTAAGGAGCTGGGAGACCACAGTCCCAGCTGTGGTGGAGGTTGTGGTGTATGGGGTCAGATAGATACTTAAACAGAGCACAGCAAAATGTTAGTCCATTGCATCCATCATTTATTTATGCACTTGTTTATGTAACCATTATTTCTATGCCAGGCTTTCCTCAGTGTTCTGGGGGAATGAAGCTTACACTCTAGTGGGGAAGACACACAATAAAACAAACAATCAAAATGTGGTTCAATGTCAGGGAGCAGTGAGTGCTATAAAGAAAAAACAAAAACACTAACCAGTATAAGAGGGTGGGATTTAAAAAAAAAGAGAGAGAAACACTTTTCTCTCTCTCATAACTTAGGAAATTCCAAGGGTCTGAGGAGCTCTGTGTAAGAAACAGGGATAAAGACCAAGTATATATGTCTTATTATACATCACAGTACCGCAGGGAGTGAAAGACCTCTGCTTCAATAGAGGCAGTTCAGGGTGTATCTAACCTAGTTCAGGGAGGTCAGCAAAGCTCCCTGGAGGAAATTAAGTTTAAGTTTCAAACTGGAAGATTAACAGGAATTATTCAGACGTGAGAAAGGGTGTTCCAGGCAGAGGGAAGAGTATGCTTGAATGCCTCAGGTGAACTATAGGGCCATAGGACCAAAATGGGTATGCAGGAGTGGAAGCAGGCTTCTGGGGAAAGATTCTGAGTTTGGTTTGGCACACATTCAGTTTGAGGTTTCTTTGGGTTATTCTAGAGGTACCCCAGAGTGGGTAATTACATCTAGGTCTGAGGTCCAGGAGAGGGGAGTGGGATGGCAGTTGGGTGTGGCCACACACAGGGCTGGGCTTCCTGCAAAGAGAAAATGTCAGCTGAGGATGGCAGAGGGCCGAGGGAAGAACCCTGGGGAACACAGTCATTTGGGAACCTGGTGGAGGAAGAAAACATTGCAAAGGAAACCGAGGTGAGTAGCTGCCAGATAAATATAAGCCAGGGTGTAACTAAGTGTCAGGAGGAGTGGTGAAGACTTCAAGTGGTGTCAGAATTCAAAGTTGAGCCAGTATGAGTTGATATACTTAAGCCTGTGGGTGATGGGGAGCTGAAGCTTGGTTATATACGATAGATGAAATGTGTACGGGTGATGGGAGGCAGTGACTATCTTGGGAGCGTAGTGCAAGCAATTCTCAGGGTGGATTTGTTAACATTTTGCTTAGGGAGCTACAAAGAGACTAATACTGATCGGAGCAAGGAATTCAAGAATTTGGGCTAATTTTTCCTATGTTCATGTTTGTTTGTTTTTTAAAACTTGAGTTCTCCTGGTTTAGAACTCCCCTAAAATTGTAGGCAGAAGTTTGAGAGTGTGTTTTATGTGTGTTTTCTAGAAAAGATAGTTTCAGTGTTTCACAGTATTCTCAAACTGGTCCATAATTCTCTCCCCCCTCCCCCCCGCCAAAGATAATGATCTACAGATAAAGACAATAAGAAGTAATTGAATGACCAATGTTGTATTTTATGATGACTCTCTTGGCAGTGGCTGGCAAGATGGGTTTGAGGAATGATGGGAGGCAGGAGACTAATTCTAGTAATTCAGATGTGGAGTATTGATCTCTCAGGCAAAAATGATGAAAATAATGGATTCAAAGAAGAATAGGCATAGTGTTTTGAAGAAATAATTGACTAAATTTGATGATGGGTTAGATGTAGGAGGTACATTTAGCAAATATTTATCAAGGATCTACTGTGTTTGGGTTAAAATTGGAAGCAAATGAGGCATGGTCCTGACTTTGTGGAATTTACTGTTTATTAGAGGGAATATATTTGTCAATAATCACTCAAATAGAGGACTAGGAAATGTGGTAAGTGCCATGAAGAGAAGGTGTAGGAAACTTTGCATGCACATAACTTTGAGGACTGCCTTTGGTGAGGGAGCCTCTTGAAGTTATCCACCAGCTAGTAATTACACTGCATTTCTAGGGGCTGGACATCTGTTGGTTCTTTTAATTTGATTTTATAAAAAAATATTCCCTCTAGAAACCAAGGCTCTTAAAATTTTTATTTTTATTTTTTTAAAATTTCTTTATTAAGGTATCACATATTTGTCCTCATCCTCCCATTCCCATCCCAAACCCCTCCCCATGCATGCGCCCACCCCCCTGGTGTCTGTGTCCATTGGTTAGGCTTATATGCATGCATGCAAGTCCTTTGGTTGACTTCTCCCCCTTACCCCCACCCTCCCCTACCTTCCCTCTGAGGTTTGACAGTCTGATCGATGCTTCCCTGTCTCTGGGTCTGTTTTTGTTCATCAGTTTATGTTGTTCATTATTTCCCCTAGATGAGTGAGATCATGTGACACTAGAAATACACTTATAAGAACTGAAAATGAGACAAGAAATAATGGTTTTGCTGAGAGGCAAATGAATCAGTCTGTAGTAAGTTTCTTTCTGGGCCAACAGTTCTTTTGAGTCCCAATTTCAATGTCAAACAGTTGGCCAATCAGGAGAATATGCTTTTGGATGGCTGGTACTATGATTTATGGTTGGAAAAACAACAGTATTTGATTACATTGAGCTTCAAAATTACCCTTTGATTAATGGAAATCTTTCTGGCAAATACTTTTTATTATGGTCTGCTTTTACTTGGTCCAAGAGTGTTCACTCTCAGGATTCAATTTGAGTGCCTTCAGACATCTCTTAATCATATTAAAGCTGTGATATCAGTGGGGCATCCATTTGGAAATGTTTAGTAGTCCATTGATGTAATGAAAATGGAACTAAATTGAGCCACTTGAGTTTCTAGTTCCCATAGGGGCAGTGATGTTGTGTTTTGTCTGATCTTTCATGTTCTGTCATCTTTTTCTCTACCATTGCTCTGTTCTTCACCACTGTGTGCCTCAGAGTGTTAACTCATGGATTCAAAACATCGCTCCATTTCTTGCTTAAGTTTCTGATCTAGTTCTTTTTAGAGAATCTTTAAAGGTATCTGTAAGGCTGAAGAACATCTAATCTCTTAATATATAGCTTGGTAAACTAGTTGACTTCTTGTCCGAGTCTTATGAGAAACTACCCAGGATGAACACCTATAAAGATTCAGTGAGAAAGTGATGAGAATTTTGCAAAGAGGGAGATGTTATGGCAATATGGCTAAAGAATTAGTTAAATCTGCACTTAGAATAAAGGGCTAGAGGTATGGTTAGGGTTTCTGAAGCCTCTTATTGGGAAGGCAGGTCCTGAAGACCTTAAGAACATGAAAATGAAAGTAGTTAATTTGGTCCTATAAAAATCAGGAGAAAGCAAAGGGCCTCTGAGGCTGGGTGGGAGAAAGAAAGATTGCCCTAATATGATATAAGCACTTTCTACCAAAGAGACGTGAAGCCCTAAATAGCAGGTCTAGGACAGGTGCGCTCAGGCCAGGCTAGGTAGAGGGCAGCAGGAAGAGATGAGTCCAGGACCCCTAAAGGCTTATGGCCTAATGGTTACTCAAGACAACCTGAACATATTTCAAGTTCAGGGCTCTGCAACCAATGAGATATCTCACTGCCTTTTAGCTTGATCTGGGTGATAGTCATCCTGGTGACATTGCCCTTTGAGAGTCTTCATAGAGAAGGGCTTGGCTAACGCCATAACTGGTAACGTTAGGTACATGAATTTCCAAGTGGGATAAAAAGGTTGCTTTATGGAGAGGAAATATGACCTGTGAAATTTCTCTTTCCTTTTTGGATGCCTTCTGGTTTTAGGCCCTATGTCTGCAGTGGAGTTTTAGTATTCCAGGGCCATCTCAAAGATAGAGTGTAGACAAAAGGCATTGCAAACATCTCCACTAGATCTGGGGAACATGGTCTTTTCTATTATATCTCTCACCAATACTTTAAAGAACAATATTTCCTTATTCCATTTATACTGTGACATTATTATTTTATTGGTTCAGTTGTTGATTAATTCATTTGATATCAATATTTATTGGGACCTATTGTGGACGAGGCACTATGCTGTGAACACTGGGGGTTCTAAAGATGAATAAAGCACACATAGTAACCAAGAGAATGTACAATTGAAGGAGTAGGGTAGCAGGTTGCAGAAAGTGAACACAAACCTGCTATTGGGTTCAGAACAGGGATAAATTATTTCAAGTGTGTGGGGATTGGGACTGGCTGGAAGAGAGGAATTGATGCAAAAGGTGACCTTAAATTACAGCAGTCACCTCACACCCATTAGGATGGCTACTATTAAAAAACAGAATAAAACAAAAAAATAATGCAGAGAAATTGGAGCCCTTGGAAATGGGGGAGTAAAATAGTGCAGCCATTATGGAAAACAATATGGCAGTTCTCAAAACATTAAAAATATAATTTACCTTACAATCTAGCCATTCCACTTTTGGGTCTATATAGCCACAAAAATTGAAAGCTGGGTCTCATAGAAATATTTGAACATCCTTGTTCATAGCAACATTAATCACAAAAGCCAAAGATAGAAGCAACCCAAATCCACAGCTGGATGAACGGACAAACAAAATGTGGTATGTGCATACATTGGAATATTATTCAGCTGTAAAATGAAAGGAAATTCTGAAATGTATTGCAACAAGGAATGACCCTGAGGACATTATACTAAGTGAAATAAGTCAGTTACAAGAAGACAAATACTATGTGATTCCACTTACATGAGTACTTATCTAGTCTAGACAACTGCATAGAGACAGAAAGTACAGTGGTGGTTGCCAGGGCCTTGTGGGTGGAGGAAATGAAGAAAATGAGGAGTTTTCAATGGGTATAGAATTTCAGTTTTGTTAGATGGAAAAGTTATAAAGACTGGTTGTGCTCTGATGTGAACATACTTAATGTTACTGAACTATACACTTAAAAATGGTAAAAATTATACATTTTATGTTGTGTTATCTTAACCACAATTTTAGAAAAATGCAGTATTTTATCATGCGGGAGTGGGTGAAAGATACCTGACATCTTGGAAATTTTGCCAATGCATATACTATTCATTCATTCATTCATTCATTCATTCATTCATTCAACAATCATGTATTAAATACCTGTTATGTGCTGGACTCTGAGCTGCATACTGGGGTTACAATACTTACTAAGATTTATAAAGCACTGAATCTGTCAATGTCATGCTTGCTAACCACCCTCTCCACCCCCCAAAGCACTAAGCTTGTATAGTTAAATATTCACAGCTGCTTTCTACTGACTTGAATCATGCATAAGAAATTAGTAAACAAACAGTAAAAAGATTTGAAGTTCTTGGGAATAGGAAGGAGTTGGACAGCATGGTGATGAAATGGAGAGACATGGGCCACAGAATATGAACTAGACTTGAAAATGGCAAGTCAGTGCTCTCTAAGGATATTAAAAAATAAAGGACTCCTATTTGAGGCTGCCAACCTAAGAGCTAAGATATTTAGAATGGGGAAAATAATGGCAAAGTCAGACACACTCAACCCAAGAAGGCGGTACTTTGTGAATTTTATGGCAAGGGTAGTTTGAGAACCATCGGCACAAAATTGTGGACAATATTAACAAGTGAGAAGGGCAGGGAAGGGTTATACAATTCGAGCTGAAAGGGAAGACGGGACTTACAAAGGGGAGGACCGGTGAAAGTCAGTGTGGTCTGTTTATTTGGGTGCGGGCTGGAAGCAGGAAGCATGAGCTTTCTTAACCGAAAGACCCTGGAAGCTCTATCTTTAATTCACTTTATCTCATCCTAGGTTTCAATTCTTTTTTAAAAAAAATTTTATAGGAACCTTTACTCCACCTATTCTTCCAACGTCTTTCTATTTCTCTCACTCTCTTTCCTCCCACCCTTACACCCTAGAACAGTCTATTTATTCATTTAAATATCTATTAACAATTATGTAACAGGCACTATGCTGGGCTCTAGACATTATGCCTCAGTTTTCCTATGCCACATTTGGTTGCACATAACAAATCCTGGATTGCTATAATTTCTGCTCCTATACAGGTTAATGCAAAGTTAGTTTCACCTACTAATTCTCTTACCTTTTTCTCTCAGTCTTCAAAGTATCTTCATTGGGGCTGTTCCTTCTACCTGTGCTTTCAATCCCGTCTGCTCTGCTTTTCCCCTCTGTGTACCCTCAACCATTTCCTCTCTGCTGACCCATTCCTTCAATCTACATGAGACCTTCTCAGGTCTCTTCCATCCTAAAATTCCTGGCTTGTTTTTATATTCTTTAGCAACCACCCTATCTTTCCCTTCCCACTCTCATCGAGTTCTCAAGGGAATGGCCTTCACTCCTTTTCGTTTTCTTATATTCCATCCACTTTTCCACCCACTGGATTTTTGCTGGTGCCCACACTGTCTACCAAAACTCCTTGCTAAGTGTCCTCTTTGTCAAATCCAACTTCCCTCGATCAGTCCTCGTTTTATTGGATTTTCTGCCCCATTTGGCACTATTGCTCACTCTCTCCTTAAGGTTTCTACTTCCTTAAAACTTTTTACTCCTCGATTTCCTTGGTTCTCACTTTTCTTTCTGGGATATGCTTTCTTCACAAAACCTTTGAAGGTTGATGCAATCATCCACGTTCTGCTTTCTTCATTCTGCATGTTCGTACAGAGGAGTATTGAATAGTCGCTAGTATCCTCAATAATAGTCAAGTTATAAAAGCCGATATCTAGGGTTACATGGTAACAATGGCATGAAATCTGGTTTATCTTTCTACACATGTGCTATGTTTGCATCAGTTCATTGGAGTTGCAGATGTCCCAGTTGTTTGATGCTTTGTCTCTATTTCCTAAAGACCCTTCGTGTGATCTGGAATTGGAATAAGCTTTGGTCTCTAATGGTGCTGAGTTAATAGTGAATCCCTGAAAAAAAAAAACCCAATGAATAAGTCTATTAGAAACCAGCTAATTCATTTTGTCATTTTCTGGATAATATATTCCAGTGTAGGCAGCTCGTTTTTTAAATAAGTTTGCAATGGACAATTTCCCCTCAAGGTTAATATAATAGGCAAACACCTTTTGCTGCGGCAGACGGCAAGAGACAAGAAAGATTAGCTTACATTATGATTCATTATTTCAAAATGTCAGAATAAAGTGGATCTGCTGCATCACCCCAGCCTCTCATACTTTAGAGGAGAGAGTACATGTTTTGCTTTTCTAATGTTAATGGATTCACTCTTCTCTCTCTCTCTCTCTCTCTCTCTCTCTCTCTCTCTCTCTCTCTCTCTCTCTCTCTCTCTTTACAGGCCAAATTCAGATAATCGACGCCAGGGTGGCAGAGAGAGATTGGCCAGCAGTGGTGACAAGGGCAGCTTGGCCGTGGAGTCTGCCAAGGAGACGCGCTACTGTGCGGTCTGCAATGACTATGCTTCAGGCTACCATTACGGCGTCTGGTCCTGCGAGGGCTGTAAGGCCTTCTTCAAGAGAAGTATTCAAGGTAATAGTGTGTTGAAAACAGCAAATTCCATTTTGAATCCTAAGATGGGAAGCAACAGAGGAAGGAAGACATATGGCCAGCCACTGGCACAAAACCCTAAAACCCAGTAGGTCCACTGGAATCTTTGTTAGAAATATGGAGAAGAGATAGGAGCTCAGGGAAGCTGCCATTGAGTTCTTATGCTTCTTCCATTTGGCAAGATCCAGAGAGTCTTGACGAACTCTACAGGCAGAGGGTTTCAGTAACTGGGGCTCAGAGTGATTGAGGGATGGCTGGTCGAGGTCTATGTGTTGCTGGCAACTAGGCTGATAGGATACAGTGTGATATTAATCGGCTATCCATAGATATCTCTCCACTTGGGCTTGGTCCAGATGAGTAGTCTGTTCTGATCTTTGCTCCAGACCAATGCTAACATAACAACGTATTATTTAGCTGATACTAACTTAACTTAGAAAAATTATATTTATGTTTTGGTTTAGGGTAGTATAAGCCTTTTAAGGCTCTTCTTCCATCTTTTTTATCTCAATAGATAACATGACCTTTTGCTAAAACGAGAAGAACCAGTAACTGGTGACTTGCCATAGGGTCAAGTACCCATCGTGCTGTACCCACCAGTTATTAAGTTTCTCCCTGTGACATTTCCTTTGCCTGTGTGCCTTGGTCCTTTTCTTGTGTATAGTTTACCAAATACAGCTTCTCTGATGTGCTGCCCGCTGCATTTTCTCTCTACTCCAGGAGTGTTTATTTGCATTTAGAGGATACCCTGGGGGAAGCCATAATCACTTTTACTACATAAAATATCCATGCTAAAGATCCTTTCTTTACCAGGAACAGAGCTCTGACAGCAGTGTAGGCTAACTGCATCGCTTTTGGTCTTAACAGGGGAGCATTTTTCTCTGTTCTGCCTCCTTTACCTTTCCAGCTTAAGCAAGTTTAGTATATAAATACTAGGAATATTTCAGGTGGAGTTCCTCATCTGCTGTAGTTTCTCTGTTGCCCTGATATGGATGAGAGCCGGGGGGTGAGACAGACTATTTTTCCTTCCATTGCTAGTAGGATGGATTATTTATTTATTTATTTATTTTTAAAGCTGTTCATATCTAATAGAGTAGTATGTGAGGTCAAGTTGGTCCTTTTTAAAAGGGTTTTTTTTTTTTTTTAACAATTATTACTTTCAATATCTTAGAAAATACTGTAAGACTTGGGCTTTTTTCTTGGATTTTAATAAAATTACTGATATTTTCTGATAGTTTTTTTTACATATATAAACAAGTATACTAGTATATACATACATAAATATCTATACACATATTTAGAAATATATATATGCATGTATATTTATATATACAAAAACATGTATACATATGTGTAAATAACAACGTATTATTTAGCTGTTACTATCTTGATTTAGAAAAAAATACATTTATATTTTGGTTTAGGTTAGTATAAGCCCTTTAAAGTCTTTTGCCACTGATATTTTACTGTTCATTTGACTTAATATAATCTAAAATACCATTATGTTCTCCAGTATTTAATCTGGTAGTGAAAAATCATTTGACAGAAGTAGGGTTGGTGGGTAGGTTCAACTATAAAATTGGACAAGTCATTTATCTGAGGCTGAGTTCCCTCAGCAGGAAAAATGGTTTAGCGCATCAGTCCGCAAAGTTTTTCTGTTAAAGGACTGGATGTAACTGTTTTAGGCTTTTCAAGCCATACAGTCTCTGTTGCAGCTACTCAGCTCTGGCACTGTGGCCTGCAAGAAGCCATAGACCATATGTAAGTAAATGGTGTGTGGCAATAAAACTTTATATACAAAGTCAGGTAACTAACTGATCAGACCTATCCTGTGGGCCACAACTTACTGACTCCTGATTTAATGAATGGAAAGGGAATAGATGGTTTCTAAGTCTAATGTTGATTATTCATGTTTATTGAGAACTTACTCTGCATTTGTGCTAGATGTTCTGAGTGGAATAAAAATATGTGTGACACAATCTATAATCCCACAAAATTTAGAATTTATTTGGGAAATTTACTAGGAAGGCAAAGGTACTTGTTCTCATGAGGTAACCAGAGAATAACTCAGTATAAAGTGCTACTGTATTATAAAGATAAGGAAAACAATAGGTGAATATAAGAAAAGAAAATATTGTCAGTTATATATGTAACATTACCGAGGTTGAAAGTAGAAATGACCCTCCTCCAAGTAACAATACCAATATTCTTACAGATTATTTTTGTCATAATTATTCATCATTTAGGAATGACCTATGTAACTTCACATCAAAATTAATATTGTCTCCAAGAATTAAGACATGAGAACAGAAAACACAGGAAAGATAACTTAAAAAAAATCAATGAAGGAAATAATAGCTTACGGTATGGCATTAACTCAAATTTAAATGAGTTTTAAGTTGTTTTAAATGAGATGAATATGAGTCCAAAATTCTGGAAGAAGCCTAGAAACAAGGCAGAGTTTTGAGCTTTTAGAGATATGGAGGGACCTTAAAGACGATGTTCACTCCCTCATTTAGTTGTTCATCAGTTGCCTCTGTTCGGCAGAGCACTGTGCAAGGCCTTGTAGAGACAAGTATAGGACAGACATGGTCCTTACCCTCATAGAGCTTACACAGAAGCTGGCAATTAGCTTGCAGGGTAACAAGTGCCAGGGTGAGGGTGAGTGCAGCTTCTTCCGGGAGTCCAAACTTCACTCAGTCCTCGCGGGGGTGGAGTCAAGCTCGGAGAAGGTGTCCTGATTTAAAATGAAGCCTGAAGGGTGAGCCAAGTGAGGAAAATGAAGGAGGGGATGAGTGTTCAGTCACAGGAATGAGCAGAGGAACAAAGTCCAGGAGGTAAGATAGAGTTTGGGGAGTCCTGTGAATAAAAATTAACAAAAGAAATTTTACCATTAGATTAAACAAAGACATCTCTGGGCCATGTGTTTATTCTTACACTATGTAAAAACAAAGTAATTCATTTCCTTTTTACTTAAATGATTTGTCCATGTATTTGATTTCTCTGTGCATATAAGAGGGGCATACCAGAGCGAGTTCGATGGGTTTTAGTCCCATTTTCTCATCATAGCCTTGAAAACTTGCAACTAAAAAGTTTTTCTGAACTTCCCTGGCTCTTTATAAATTACATTGCCCCTCCAAGCCTAGTCGAGGACAGTGAAGGGTCTGGCATGCAGGTAGGAAGTTCTGAAGATGCCGTAGCTCTCCCTGTTTTTCTTGTTACTTAAGAAAAGAGCTTAGAAGTGAGTATCCATCAGATTACTCTAGTGCTCTAAGTGTTTCAGCTGAAGAGGTAAAGTGTTTGACTTGAAAGCATACAAATTTTCATCCACTACTTGGTGTACAAACCTGATTACTCAAGAAATTGAGTAATGGCCTCCAATGGAACATGCTTTTTTCCCCCCTTAAATGTCAAGGATACTGCTTAAGGGAGGGGGTGAAATTGGATAGTGTATGACTGTATTAATCATTGCAGGTGGAGAAGCTGTGTCTGTTAAGATGTGTTGTGGGCAGAGACTCTTGGAAGAGTTATATAAGCAGATTTGGTTCAGTGGCCAGGTACAACTTTGAGTATTATTCCAAGAAAAAGGACTCCACTGAGCACACTGCTTATTGTATATTATTTCAAATGGTCATGAGGCACAGTGCAGGCTCAAACCTATATATATATATATATATATATATATATATATATATATATATATATATATACCCTTCACTATGCTGCCACTTCATATAATCTCTCTCTAAGATGTATATAGAAGATGTTTAGATCAAACAGACATGGTCAAGAAATTTGTTGGCTTAAAGGTTAGCTAAGCTCAGGAGGACATGGTTTCAGGGTGGGGTCTGGTTATGGTTCAATGTAGTAGGGGCCTTAAATCCAACAAAGATAAATGTCAGCCTGACCTGCTGGGCCTTCGAAGGCATCAGGGTGAGACAGTCCAGCACCCTGGATAGCTCCTTCAACAGCTGCCCAGGGTAAGCAGAGACTTATTTCTGAAGAAATTTAGGCCGTTCAGCTAGCTTCATTCACTTTACCGAGTGTTATTAAAAGAGAATTTAGCTCCTTTATGCTTAAGGACTCACCCTTGCTCAGCCATGGATTAGGTTTTACGTTTAGTTTCCCATTTCTAGTCACCTTCTGGATTGACATGCGCGCTCATGAATGGAAGAGGCCAGAGGATAAGGAGAAGTGGAGGCTGCTCTGTCGTTACAGAACTATTTTATCTCAAAAGTCCTTTCAGAGATATGGCTCAAAATTGAGAGCCTGGTAATATATGCACACAAAAATACGAAATCTTTGGTCTCCACATTCCACACGTGCCCCCTATAGTCTGGTCTCCATGCAATGGTGGGAGAGATCTTTGAGATATGTTATTCAAGTCATAAGGTCTTGCAGTTGAAACTCTCACTGCACTTAAAGTCCAGATTTTTTTCTATAAAATACTACACATGATCTTACTTGTGCTTACTCCTCCTCCTCCCCCTCCAGCCACAATGGCCTTCCTCTTCCCCCAGTTCACCAACCTGTTCCTTCCTTGAGACCTTCAAACATGTGCTTCTCCTTTTCCGTTTGCTTGCAACATGTGCATCTTGGCTGACTTCTTGTCATTCAGATCTCTGCCCAAGATCACTTTCTCAGTGAAGTTTTCCCTAAAACTTCTATTTCCCTTCTTTTTCATAGGCAATAAGAAGTTTGGAAAAGAATTCCAGAAATGTGAAGTAGCATAAACCAAGATACATTCAGTGGGAATTGAGTAAATTATCCATGAGAGAAGAGGGGACTTAACTGTCCTCTCTCTGCCTCTTTATGTTCCCTCTTCAGCTCTCTACCGTAGGCATTCTCCAGCATCTGTAATCTCTGCTCCTCTCACTTTCTCATTTTCTCCTCTGCCTAGTGTCCTAGGCAATCTCATACATATATATGTTTAAGGGTTGAATTGTCTCCCCTCCCATACCCAAATATATTGAAGTCCTAACTCCCAGGACCTCAGAATGTGGAAATAGAGTCATTACAGATGTAATTAGTGCATATGAAGTCATAATTAAATATGACTAATAATATCCTTATATGAAGAGGGAAATTTGGGCACAGAGATTGGGAGAAGGATGCCCTAAGATGACGGAGAGGGAGACTGGAATGCTGAAGCAGGAGGCCAAGGAACCCCAAGGATTGCTGGTCAACCACCAGAAGCCAGAAAGAGGCAAGGAAGGGTTATTCCCTACAGGTTTTAGAGGGAGTGGGCCCTGCTGATGCCCTGATTTCAGACTTTTAGCCTCCAGAACTGTGTGTCAATACTTGATGCTGTTCAAGTTACTCATTTATGGTACTTTGTAATGACAGCCCTAGGGAGCAATATTTACGACCTAACGTGTTAGGGCTATGCAAACATCTCTCAGATCTAGCTCCTGCTCCAACCTTGCTTTGTAGTGAGTCCTGTGTGTCTTCAGCGAACACTAGGTACTTCTCCTGGCTACTGCTTATATCAGTTCCCACACCATTCCCTCAGGCACCCACACTTAACACTTGGAGTCAGTCATTTTATCTTTGCACTTTGGCAGCCCTGCTGTTTCCCATTGGGACCACGGTGTAGTTCTGTTGAGTCTATCTCTTAAATGTCTATCTATCCAATTCCCATTCCTCAGAGTTAATCCCATTAACTTTCATCAGAATCATCCAATAATTTAATTTCCCCTTTTGTCTTCTTCTTTTAAGCCAGGGGCGGGATACATCCAGCCCGCAAAATTATTTGGTCTGGCACTGCCAAGGCATTAGGGGGGAGCTAATAAAATGTTTGACCAAATATAGCAGGCTAATTTTTAAGTTGATAATTTTGTATGGTGCATGAATGATATTATAAATATCAAAATGGCCCTTGGCAGAAAAAAGTTTCCCCATCCCTGATTTAAGCCATTTGCTTCTTTGTTTTTCCTTCCTCAATGCCACTCTGCTCATTGCCAGTCTATTAACATTCTTAAGCAAATCTCTAATCATGTCAATACTTTGTACAGAGTCCTTTCACGGCTTCCATGACCCATGGAGTGATCCTCAGACCGCTGTTCAAGGAGTTCCTCAATCTCGCTTTAGACGGTCTTTCCAGTTGTTTTAAAGTAACTGTTTCAACTTCTGAAGTAAACTCTTTCTTTAGACTGGACTACTTGCTGTTACCCAAATATGACCATTCCACTTCTTTGCTGGGAATTTCTTTCCAGATTTACCTATACAATTTCTTCTTTCCCAGTCAAAAGCAACTATCCGCAAGCCTTCTCTGATGTCAATGCTGGAGTCTTTCTCTCCCGTGGTCCATATTACTTTGCTCCCATTGCTTAGCATAGCAGGTACTCAGATATAGTCTTTACTGACTGGGAGCGCCTCAAAGGTAAGGCCCAAATCAAAGCCTTATAAGCATCACTCAATGAATAAATAACAGGATGAAAGGAATGTGAGGATCCATTTGCTTTAGTCAACACAAAACCATTATGTTTATTCAGTCGTGAAGATAGACAACAAGACAGTCTTTAATTAACATTATCTTGCCAGGGGCATATAGGAAAGACCAGAGAAGGGAGAGAATAGAAGCATGAAGACTAATTTGGCTAATGTTCAAATGTCTTAGAGATACTAAAAATCTGGACCTTTTGGTATTTGTGAACTGGGTGAAAAGGGAGTAGGATGAAGGGCATTAAAAAGAAAGAACCTACAGTACTTCAACATGGTTCAGTATGGGCTATCTGGAAAACAAAGGAGTTAAAGAGGTTCAAAAACAGAGGGAGAATGATGATATCATCCCCTGAACTGGGAAGATCAAGAGGAAGGTCAGTTAGAGGGGGGATAGGATGAGTTCAATTCTAGACATACTGAGTGTGACATGATAGTTGGATATGGAGATCGAATTACCCAGCAGGTACAGAGACAGAATCAGTACTCTACAAACAGTTGGGGGTGGGGGTGGGGGGAGTTGAGTCAGTTTCATCAATTAATTTTAAAGACACAGTGCAAAGAATGGCCTAAATACTTCCCAGAGGTTGTCCATTATTAATAATGGAGAAGTAACTCCCCAAACTTCCCCTTGCTTTTCATAATAATAACAGTTCCCTGGATCTTATCAAAACCTTATAAGAAATGCTGTTGTTATTAAAAGTGTACATTCAATTCCATTCTAAACAGGAAAATCACAAATTGGCCCAGTAGGACCAAACACTGGTCTCCAGGAACTTAATGATTTGAGAGAGAACATGGTGATAGCAACACATTAAGCTGCACAAATAGTAAACGGCAGGAGCAAATATAAGCATTTTCATGATTTTCATTAAAAAAAACCCACAAAAAACCAAGATTTTTCCCCCAAATTATTCATACTGTGGAAGCCCATAGACATATTTTCTGACCCAGAGCTGGCCTAATCCTTCCATTATTCTACTTCTATTTTTTACTCCCCATCCTGTGAGAACATGCATGTTGTGCAACAGAGAAATAGACTATTGAGGCTGAAGGACTGAAGAGTTTTCATGTGTATACACATGAGCTCTCATATAATTTTCACAAGAAAGCATTTTTAATAAAACTTTTTATTTTATTATTTCTTATTTTTTTTAATCCTCACCTGAGGATTTTTCCCCACTGCTTTTCAGAGAGAGTGGAAGGGAGAGATGGACAGGGGGAGGGAAGAGAGAGAGAGAGAGAGAGAGAGAGAGAGAGAGAGAGAGAGAGAGAGAGAAACATCGTGAGAGAGACACATGGATTGATTGCCTCCTGCATGTGCCTTGACTGGAGTCGGGAGCAAACCTGCAACCCAGGTATGTTCCCGTGACTGGGAACCGAACCCCCGACTCTTTGGTGCGCAGTCTGATGCTCTAACCACTTAGCCACAGTGGCCAGAGCTTAAAATGAAACTTTAAAAAAGGAAGGCCTTACTCCCAGGGATTGGTCAATTTGCTAAATGTTTGGCTCCTGGTTCTCATCAGAGAAAAAGAAACACAGCCCTGAAATTCAAGACCTGAACACCTCCTTCCATATAGGAATGCTGTCCCTGTTAACAATTTTAAGTGTTTCTTACCCTTTAATGCTATGGGACTCAGCTATGAGTGCACACATGCATGTTTGCATTTGAGAAAGGGCTCAGAAAAACAAATCATGTTCTTCCCACCTAAGAAATAACTCCTTCTTCTTCTTTTCCTCCCCTTCTTCTTCTCCTTCTTCCTCTTCCTCCTCTTCTTCTTCTTCTTCTTCTTCTTCTTCTTCTTCTTCTTCTTCTTCTTCTTCTTCTTCTTCTTCTCCTCCTCCTCCTCCTCCTCCTCCTCCTCCTCCTCCTCCTCCTCCTCCTCCTCCTCCTCCTCCTCCTCCTCCTCCTCTTCCTCCTCCTCCTCCTCTTACTCCTCTTCCCTCTTCTTGCCTTTGGCCAAGTAATCTTTATCTTGCGGATAATTAAGACAAAATGCATTCAACAAATAAAATCAGTATAGAACCCCCATTTCTTGGCAGCTCCCGTGGACACAGCTGAAGCTTTCAGAGGTCTTTAAAAACCATGGCAACAAATGCCTTTGAAGGGTAAGCAAAGGTTCCAAATGTTTTTAATCGCTGCTGTTTTCAGGCTACCACTTCAAGCATTCTTCATCATTTTTCTGTTCATCTGATTGAAATTAAATTTCCAATTTCCCAACTAAGTGGCACTGTCCCCCTCATGGAATTGACGATTTCCATTAAAGTGGTAGAGTACGAGCCCATATATAGTGCTTTAGCTCATCAACAATTCCATTAGAAAGCCTTACTTATGAGTGGCAATAATTTTGCACAAAAATTATAGGTAGCCTTTAATGGGCACATTTTCAAAGGGCACCGACTAGCCCTCAGAATAATGTGCTGACTCTGTTTTCACCAAACTTACCCCATGGCCCAATCCTGCCTAAATGGCTCTCTCCTTCTTGGAAAGCTGCTGTCAATAACTTGAAAGTGCTGTATCTTTTTAGAAGAGAATGGCCTGTTTCCCTGGTACTCATTCAAAGAAAAGTCACTTCTGAACTCTGTGTTATGCTTCACTCTTTCAAAGCTATGTATGCAGGCTATGCTATAACCTGATCGCCTGGCTTTTTGGGCCAAAAACTCACAATGTGCAGGAAAAATCTATTTCATAAATCCACCATCCACTTCATACAACTTTTTCTTGCTATGATGTTAATTCTCCACCCATGTGATGGAGCAGATTTGATATGTTTTAAAGGAGAGAAATGCCTTACTTGAGAAAAGCATACAGTGGGAAACTGTTCCTATTATTTTCCCCACATGTCCATCTTCCTTTAGCTGAAATAAAAAGATTTTATCCTTTCAGCTGCTTAGAAATAAAGGAATAAAAAATACAGTTTAATTACGAAGTCATAATTTTGCTGTGTAATAGATACTATTCCCCCTATTTCTTTGAGAAAGAATATATGGATTTTCAATTTTATACAAACAAATACCATCTTTACTTGGTCTATTTGGCAGTTTCAAAAATCCTGGATCAGGAAGTGCAGAGTGAATGAGTAGAGAAATCCTTAAGTCATCCCCCAGGGCTAGGTTGCTCGATGGCGTTGACCAGTATGAGTTTTGTATGTGATGGAAATATAAGCACCATGACTTGAACGATGGCTGTACCACGTCGGTGTAATTCATTAAGCAATGTGCAGGATGTTTTCTTTACCCACCAGAGAAGATAAATTACAGTTCTTAGGATAATCAGAATTCATAATTATTTTGTTCCTTTGACACTGCAGAGTTACTAATAAAGGAATTCATTTAAAGGTAAAGGCAATACTCTGGTTTCTCTTCAGGTTGCATAAAGGTATGGAAAAGTGCCTGTGCCACTCCTGTTAACCGATGCCACAGTGGTATATTACAGTCACCGTGGAGATGGTTTTCCTCTATTTTTATTTTTTTCTGATCGCTAGCACGCTCATTACTCTGAGTGCACCCTTCCTTTTCCTGCAGACCAGCCCCGCGCTCGCCTGTCCTCACTACCTCATTGTTCGCCATCCTTTGTGCTGGTCTCCCTTCTTACCAAGCTAATTTGCTCCACATCCTCACGCACCCCTCGTGGACTTGCTAGTCCTCTGCCTGTGTGTTCTGGTGCATCCCATTCTTTCCCTTTCTCACCATCCAACCTAACTTCTAAGGGGTGGTCTCTCTCTCCATTTTTGTTTTTCTTGTTGCTCTTGTGTACACACCTGCACACCTGCCTGTCCCAGCGATAGCCTCTCCTCCACCCTCCCAAGAGGGCCACCTCTCTGAACTCAGGGACTGAAAACAGGGTTTTTCATGCAGTGATATTGATTGAATGGCCATTGTATTTTAGTACTGGGAGAAATGCAAATCCCCAAATCCAATTCAGGACTCAGCTTGCACACAGATGGAAAGGTTGTGAATACACATGAAACCATAGAAGAGTTGTAAGCTCAGCACTGCAAGAGATGCCTCAACACAGTCTAAAGGGACAAAGCTAACACTCTGTGTTGACAGGAGGGAGCAGGTACAGTGTTCTGGAGTAAACGCGAAGACATTATGGGGGAGGCAGTGTGTAAATTGGTGTCTGTCCAGTGGACCTCGCAGACAGTTCCACTTCATCATATGCATCCTGTGATTTGTTGTGAGTGGTTGCTGCTCACTTATGCATGTTTAATACGGTAGTACATCATATAGCATTTTAAAAGAGTGTGATTTTCTTTACCATTTGTGATATTTTAAAAACCTAGTCTGGCTGGCATGGCTCAGTGGTTGAGTGTGGACCTATGAACCCAGGGAGTCACAGTTCAATTCTTGGTCAGGGCACATGCCTAGGTTGCGGGCTTGATCCCCAGTGTGGGGCGTGCAGGAGGCAGCTGATCAATGATTCTCTCTCATCATTGGCATTTCTATCTCACTTCCTCTCACTTCCTCTCTGAAATCAATAAAAATATATTTTTTAAAACAGCAACCTATTTCATGCATATCTCTGCAATGCTCTCATCTATATAATAAAAGTGTAATATGCTAATTAGACCAGACATCCTTCTGGATGTCCTTCCTTCCAGACAAAGCTGCAGCAGGTGGGGGCCAAGGCAGAGGTGGGGCCAGGGCCAAGGTCATTGCATGAATTTCCCAGGCCTCTAAGTTATCAATAAGTCTGTGATGTTTCCAAAGTTTGATAATACTTTATTTCCAGGATGTAATGTGCTATTTCAACTTGTTTTTGAAGTCTGACATGGGAGTGATGTTAATAAAAACCTAGAAATGTTCCTCTATAGTCATATATAATGTAGCTATCATGGGGTAGATGTATTTGATACTTGATGTGGAACAAAATAGTTGGTCCCAAGCTGAGACATGTTTAGGTAGGCTCATCTTATACTCCACAATTTTTATGTTTGCAATTTTCTTGATATTTTCTCCTCTGTTTTTAGTTTTATGAGATATGTATGAAAGGATGTTATTTAAAAAACGACTAGAGACTTTTGTTTCCAAGAGTTGATGTAAACTTTCCCATAACGTGGACCATTAGTAGAATATAAACTTAGATACATCCTTTAATTTTTAAAATTGTGGCAGTAAACTTGATCTCAGAGAAGGAAGAAAATGGTTTGATGAGCTTTTATCAACTACAAACAGGGTTTTTGAAGGATTTCAACTCCTCTCCCCTACTCTTTCTCTACAATACTTCATCTTCAAGTTGATACTATTGATGCAATTGGTGTAAACATATGAGATAACAGCAATATATGAGTTCAGATCCCAGACATGGGTTCTTTCTCTCTGCCACCTGGTCTGGCTGTGTGCCCTGCTGACTTACTGCAGGGAACACAGTCAGGGAGGAGCCAGAGGGGCAAGGAGCAGAGCCACAAGGGGGCAAGGTGTGTGCAAGTTCACCTCTGGGCTGAGGAGCACTGCCTCCTTTGTTCTCATGTCAGCTTACTGAACCAATCAAGGGCAGCCGAGTCACAAGCCTAATCTTGGATCCATTTTTCGTAGAAATACCAGTACTGTTAAGGGCCCTGTGTACCATACACTGCTCAGAAAGTGCTTTTTAGAGAGCCACTTTTTCTGAATACAAGAGAGGAGAAAGAGTTTGAGTAGGAGTCAAGGGTTTCTTGTAAACATTTTCTTTTATGTGTGTGTTTACATGTGTATGTGAATACACACATACACACATAAGTGCATACATAAATATACATATTCATACATATATAGAGAGGGAAAGAAGTATGTATAAACTTTGGAGATACACACTGCAAAATATCAACAGTGACTATGTGAGTGATAGGACTATGATTAAATTTTATTTTTTGCCTATTTACATTTTTATTTTTTCACAATAAACATCTTTTACTTGTATAATAAAAACACTATTTTGAAATTCATGTTGCAATTCATTAATATCACACTAGTATTTTCTCTCCTTTTTTCTCAGTAGAGAAAGATTGTTGCGTGTCTAGCACATCTTCATACCTTATTTTCAAAACATCCAGAAGGACAAGAGCAGCTTTTATTTTCTTATTCATGAGCCCAAGTGAAATTGAGTCAGGTGGACATTACATAGCTGTGGCCAGTAAAGTATTATTCCTTCTGAGTTGTTGAGAAACTATAGCAGAGGAGGTGAAAGGCCTTGTGTTAATGAAACCACCAGGAGTCCAGGTCTTTAGAGCAGCTGGCCAAACCAGCAAGGATGAGGTATTTCCATCATGAGGCCAAACCGTGATTGTGTATCCTAACCACACATCCCCAGGGGGAAGAGCCAGCCTTGTGGGAGGGACTTGGGTGTCATCGGGTATTGAGCACAGTTGCATGACAGTAGACCTGAAACCCTGTTGAAGTGAAGAATCACAATCCTGATGTCCAGAGGCAGCAACTCTCTACTTCCTTTTCATATTTCTGAAGTCCCACAACCTAAAAAAGTCTCCTTTATGTTCCTAAAGGGTGTCCCCACCGGATCAAAATCTTCACACTTAGTTATTCAAGAGAACTATTATTAGTAAGAGATTTCCAGCTTTGATCTGAATAGGGATGGATAACTACTGACATTTCTGAAGCTGTGAGTTGGAATGTGGTTTTCTTCCCTTGGTGTCTTAGCCTTTCGGGCTATGCAGTCAGCATTTCCCAGACCTATTAAGAAAAAGGATCCCTTTGAAAGGGGATACAATCTGAGGACATGACAATGGTCACACTCGTCCTCGGTGTCCCCTGATGGAGAAAATGCATCCTGACAAGCTATCGTTAAAGGAGTGTTGCTTTCCTATGCATTCCTTATGTTTGCCACGAGGGCTGCACACATACGAAGACATGCTGCACATGGGGACTGCATGCATTAGTTGAGCAGTCTGTGCACTATTGTATCTTCACCTTGATTGTCTGCCCTTTGCCAGAACTCCCTGTGCCAATCGCACCAAAAGCGACTGATGACATGAACTCTAGCAATTCATTTTGCGCCTGTTTCTTCATATAGAAATTTTGTATTTTTTCTTCTGAAAATAGTCAGGTAAAGGGAAGAAAAGTCCTCTTGAGTTATCTTTGTCCACAATGGATTAAATCACTGAAATGGTTCTATTATTATTATTGATGTTTTTTTTAGTTTGTTTGTTTTTGTTTTTTTTACAGAAGGCCTTAGGTTAGAAAATTCCTCAGAGACAAGGAGCTGACTCTCTGGGCTTCTGGGATGAACTGTCTGAAGGCCCAGGGAGCTCTGTGCTCTGTATTGGTGTTGGTGGCTCGTGGCTGCCCCAGGTCAGATAATGGTCTAGGTCAGTGGTCGGCAAACTCATTAGTCAACAGAGCGGCAAACTGCGGATTGCGAGCCGCATGTTGCTTGCGAGCCACAGTTTGCCGACCACTGGTGTAGGGCATCTCCTGTGATAATGTGTTCCTGTGAAGAGCTGTTTCTTCTTGCCTCAGGGCAGAAACAGAATATTTTATTGCATTAACTCTTAGAAATAGCTAAAGAGTGACTCAGTGATTTTCTTTTTAGAGATAATAAATTTTCTCACCTCTTTGATAAGAGAGCTCTTTTAAAAATGCTACTATTACTGTCACTACAACCGAGCCCCTTTGTTCTTGTGTAGTTTGCGTGTGTGTGGTGAAATATGCTGGAATCGTGAAACCATTGAAATAGACAAGGTGAGAAGTAAAGCAAGTTGGGTAGAACTGGGGACCAATAAAGGGTCACCGGTGTGCATCCCGGCAGCTGATGTGGGGCCTGCCAGCACCACATGGAAGGACTGTCTTGCCCAAGAAAAGCCAGTAGCCGATTCAGAAGCAGAACTGGCAGTGGTTCACAACAGATTGGGTTTTGAGTGAGAGGAAGGGGGTGACCCTGAGATGTTGAATCAGAATGACTGGAAGAACAGTGAGGCTGATGCTTGAAAAAACATGTTAAATGATATATTTTAAATGATATAGTTGGACCTATGAACAATAGGACTGGGTGTTGAATTTGAGAAGTGTTCTGGACCATCACCTTGCCTCTTGATCCTGTCTGTTTTTAATATTTAATTTGTGAATTAATACAATACTTTCAATTTTTTATTTTTTTCCTCTCTAAGGAGTTTAGCTTTGAATTTTAAATAGAAACAAGACCACAATCACACCTTGTCTGGAGCTGACCTGCTAAGGACCACCCTTTTGCTTAAGACCATAACGGGATTAGGGATTGCTGTGATTTATAGTTCATGGAATTAAGTCATTTAAATTCTTAATAGTATATTTGAAAGGAAAGGAATAGAAATGAAAGACTGAATCATTTACCAAGAAATAACAGATTGATTTATTTCTGCAAGACTTGGTGGAGATTTGTACCTTTTTTCAAAACTGGCTTTGTTTCAGTTACCAATTAAGTGGGGTGAACTATTATAAAAAGGCATATGAATCAGATTGCTGTAACATTCTTCTATGAAAATCTTCACAGGAGCAGTCATTAGGGGGGTCCAGTAGGTCCATATGTGTCAGTAGGTCCAGAAGGGGTCATAGTCATTAACATTTTCTTTTTTCTTTCTTTCACCTATTTTTTCAACTTTCCTGACTTACAATATAGACAATAGAACAATGTGCTATGTGTTTTTGTATTTTTAATCTGGATCATATTCTGTCCCAATTTATAATATATAGCTATTAAATAATTATTACATGATAACTTGCTTTATAAGCTATAAATTGTTATAGAAATATTAATTATAATTATTATGCTTATCAACTGTGTAGTCTTAGAAAAATTATTTCATGTATTTGGACTTCTCATTTTAAGTGACCAAAATACAATTCAAACTAGCTTTGGGGGAGAGGGGGGTGGGCTGGGAATGAGTTTTGGTGAAAGCACTCTTTTTAAATTATTATTATATATTTTTATTGATTTCAGAGAAGAAGGGAAAGGGAGAGAGAGATAGAAACATCAGTGATGAAAGAGAATCATTGATTGGCTGCCTCCTACTCACCCCACACTGGGGACCGAGTCAGAAACCCAGGCATGTGCCCTGATTGAAAATCGAACTGTGACCTCCTGGTTCATAGGTTGATGCTCAACCACTGACCTATGCCAGCCAGACTGGTGGAAGCACTCTTGAGTGTCTTAGCTAGGGGTGCAGCCAGATCTCAGTGCCCTAGGCCCAGGGACCCAGAGCCTGTCGGGATCCCAGCCTTGCCTCAGTTTCTCTCTGTGTGCCAGCTCCATGCTGCTGTAAAACTGAATTTTCCCAAAGGTGGGAAGCAGAGCTGGCAACAGTTGCCACAGCTCAATCAGTGACATTCTTCCAGTAGCAAATACCAGGGAAGGACTCTGGCTCAACTTTGGTCAGATACACGCCCCCTGAACCAACTGGTCCTGCTTGCCAGTTGGCCGCAGTCATGAGCAGAGCCACATTTCAGAGGCGATCCTGGAGGCTCAGCCCATATAGGGGGCTGTTCCACAGACGAGAACAGCATTCTGAGCCATACACCCCATTGTCGTCTACTGTAGCCAATGTTTCCAATCTCCCGTTTCCTCAGTGAGAAATGGCACAGTGATTCCTACTGTCGAGGTTGATGTAGTGGTGAGAGATCATGCTTAACCTACTGTGGGTGCTCTGTGAAGTCATTATCATCACCTCCATTGGCTCTATCAGGGTTCGTCTAGGATAGCTTTCTGCTCTGAAGCTAAGTAGAGCAAATGCCTTAATGTTTCATTATTTTGCTTCTAAATTGGTCTGTACCCCTTACTTCTTAAATATGGATTTTTTCCCTCATATCTACACCTGAAAATTAGTTAACATTTCTACTACAAAACCAAAAGAAGAAATTCAGAGTTTTGTCAACTTCTCTATGGACATTTACCTCTTACTTTTGCTTCTTTAGTTTATGAAGAATGTCAAGCTTCAGAGAGCAGAGACAGTGTATCCTTGGGTCTCTTAATATATTAGGCATATAGCTTCTTGCATCTAGCAGAGAATTAAACTTCCTTGAATAAATAAAGTTTCCTCATTGTTGTTACTGCTATAGCACTTCTTTTTTAAATATATTTTTATTGATTTCAGAGAGGAAGGGAGAGGGAGAGAGATATAGAAATACCAATGATGAGAGCGAATCATTGTTCAGCTGCCTCCCGCACACCCCACCCTGGGGATTGAGCGTGCAACCCAGGCATGTGCCCTGACTGGGAATTGAACCCATGACCTCTTGGTTCATAGGTCACTGCTCAACCACTGAGCCATGCTGGCCGAGCTATATCACTTCCTTTTGTAAAAGTTTTAACTAGACTTCCCTTACTTAAAATATACTTCAAAAAAGGAAAAATAGTGTTTAACTTCCATAGTATGGAGTTAGAGGCAAACACTTTTTAAATTAAAACGTGTTGGATGTAAAAATTACTACAGTAGACTTTTCCTTATGGTGGGGTGATCCAAAGAGTCCATTTCTTGCTGTGCTCTGAGAGTGGTACCAAAGAATTTCATCTCCTTAGGAGAGCACTGCCAATGAGTGGGCTCTGTTTCTAAGCTAGCCCAGCATTTGTAGTAAATCAGAAAAACACACCATACTTTATAATAACCTTTATAATTGGCACTTCAAAATGGGAATTTGGACTGGCACAAAATTATTAATCAATAGAGAGTAGATTTCAAAAAGGTAATTATACCAAGTGTAACACTTGAACCGTGTTCTGTTAAGTAAAATATAGTTCCTCTTTCCTGTTCTCCTTTGTAAGCAGTTGGGATAATTCAGGTAGCTGGATCAGGATTTGGAGTTCAGATCCACTGAATAGTTTTGGGCTTACTTCTGACTGTAAATGACTTTGGTCCTTTATCTTCTTGATAGGAGAGGCAGCTGTGTCACTTTAAAGCCCAGCAGTGGCCCTAGCTGGCTTGGCTCTGTGGTTAGAGAGTCAGCCTGTGGACTGAAGGGTTGCAGGTTTGGTTCCAGTCAAGGGCATGTACCTCGGTTAGGACATGTGGGGCAGGCAACCAATTGATGTGTCTCTCTTACATCGATGTTTCTCTCTCTCTCTGTCTCTCTCTCTCTCTCTCCTTGTCCCTTCCACTCTCTCTCAGAATCAATGGAAATATATTTTCGGGTGAGGATTATAAAAGAAGAAAAAAAAAAGCCCAGCAGTAAATTATTAGTCTAGTTTTTAGCTCCTGTCACAGAGGCATGTTACAACTTTCCCACATTCCTGGACAGTGAGGCTGGGATTCTCAGTTGTTTAAAAAAGTGTTTGAATGTATTTTGTCAAGAGACGTGATTCATGGCTACTTTTCTTACATTTTTGCTTGCTTTTTCAAGAGTTCAAATAGTTCCCAGGTCTGACAGCTGGGCTTATGCTGATTGGAGTGAATGTTTTTGGATAAGATGAAGTGTTTCAGATGACTTACACTTGACTGCATAAATGTAGCCTCACAAGTTATGTGATTTGAAGAGAACTGGTTAAGGGTAGAAAAGGATTGCCTAACTACTAAGAAAATGACAGGTTATTATAAGTTGGTTTGAGGGAATTGTCATTTAGGTCCTGTCCCTACGAATTTGAGCTCCGCTGGCCTGGAGATCTCACAATAACGGCGGTTAATGTTTAATGAGTCCTCACCCTGAACCAGGCTCTATGTGACGGCGTTTAAATGCATCCTCTCATTTAATCCTCCACGAAAGTCTAAGAAGTTAGCATGATAATTACTCTCAGACAGACGAGGAAACGGAGAACCTAACCAGCGTGGCACCAGCTGGTGAGACAACAGAACCCATGTGTTCTGTTAGCCACTGTCTTCTCCTGCCTTCCCTCAGGGCAGGGATGCTTCTCAAAGGGAGACTGGACGTGAGGGCTGCCACCTGACCAGAGCTGGCTCCTTGTCCTGAAGGTTTACAGGCAAGAAAAGGGGACAGACTTTCCTGGAGTTAGTCTTGCTTGCCGAGGGAAAACGGGGCTGTCCCCAAGAACTGGGCAGGGCCCAGACAGCCCACATGCCTGTTTCAGCCCAGCAGGCCCAGGATGAAGGGTGATGATGGCCCCTCTGGGATGCAGGTTTGGGTCACCAGAAAGCAAGGGGTGCCAGCCAGGAGGAGAGTCACAGATGCACAGGACGGCTCTGTGACAGGAGCCGGAGCAGACCAGACTGGAGCCTCTGTCCGCTGTTGGGGTCTCTGCTACTTGTTCTTTGCTACAGTATCTGAAGATCGAAAAACACAGCTCACTCTCAACCTCTGTTCTAGTCTCTATGAAAGAAATGCAGCCCTTTCTCTGGCTGACCAGGGTCCTGGTGGTTATGTTTATTGCCCAGTCTGTGGATTGCAGGGTGGAGAGAAATAACCACAGGATGGGATAATGGAAGCAGAACCAGAGAAGAAATGGACATTGTTGATGCTGGGCTCATGTTGGTTAGAAAATTTTAAGAAATTTTTTTGATTATTCAAAAAAAAAAAATAAAAGCTAATACACATGGTTAAATGTTAAACAGTACAAGATGGCACATGATGAAAAGTTTAGGACTTCTCGTCCCATGCCAAAATCCACACTTCTTTTCCCGAGAGATAAGCACTATTAATAGTTTCTTCCAAAAAATATATATCTATATCTATATCTATATCTATATCTATATCTATATCTATATCTATATCTATATCTATATCATCTATCTATATCTATATCTGGCAATATACTGTATACATTATTCTGTGTCTTGCTTTTCTCACTGAATAATATATACTGGAGATTTTTCCATACCAGTATCTACAGGTCTCATTTTTAAACAGCCGTCTGTTAGTCCATAATAATGCCTTCTGCTGGCACCAAGTTTTATGGTTGACCAAGCGTTTGTATGTATTGTCTCTCTGGGCCTCAGAGTAGCCACTGGGGATCACCTGGAGGCGGGGACTCAAAGACCAGTCAGTGCTCCTGGTGCCACGACACTTCCTCAGCGTGCCCGTGTCCCTTCCCCTGGGCGCAGTGGCCTCCGGCGGAGGCAGACGCTCTTGAAGCAGTAAAGAAAACGCCCAGGTGGCACCCCGAGGAGCCAGGGGAAGAGGACACGTGGACCTCAGGGAAGTGAGAGGAGAGAATAATTGATGTTTAGAACTGGAATGGTCCTAGTGGTCAGTAGATCCTTCCCGTCCCTCTTACAGCTGAGGACCTGGGGCCAAGACATCCAAGCAGTGAGGTCATGTTCAGGCCAAGCAGTGAGGTCATGTTCAGGCCAAGCAGTGAGGTCATGTTCATTCCCGAGGCCAGTTCTGGGGCGGGGAGGAGAAGGAGACTCTGGGTTTTCCCAGGCTCTCTTGTTCTCCTCATTAGAATGCGGTGTGGACAAGTGTGTAGACTGAAAAGCCCAAGCACCCTGGAGACACGAGGAGACTCCTTCCAAGCACTGTGAAGTGGCCCGGCTGAGAGTCCTCCCCACGGGGCAGTATGACCACCCAGACTTGAGCTGTCTGGGTGCCCAGGCAATGCGGATTTTAAGGCCACGCTGCCTCGCACCCCTTCATTTCCCAAGCATCTAATGTTCACACAGCTCACCTCCAGGCCTGCGGGGCTACGGCGGCCTGTGTCAAAGAAACCGTCCCCAACCACGGGGACCACAAACTACACAAAATTATCTATGCTACTTTGGCTTAAATCTACCATGCAAATAAGTCAAATAAATGCAAACCAGATCTCCTTAGCATAGGTTTTATTTTATCAAGCGGCCTCATCCTATGAAGGTTCATGGACAATACAATGAATGAAACCCGCCTCCATTTATTTTTACTTGTTAAGAGGAATTGTTATTCAAGCTGAGAGAATGCGCTAGTAGTTCTTTCTAAGCCTGACAGACTCTCGTTGGGTTTCCTCACTTTTAAAGAAGAAGAATGACCCAAGTCATGTGTTAAATGTGCTAGAAGACCATTGAATCAGAAACTCCTGCCCTAGCCGGTTAGCTCAGTGGATAGAACATCTGCCTGTGGACTGAAGGGTCCTGGGTTCAATTCCGGTCCCGGGCACATACCTCTGTTGCAGGCTTGATCCCTGGCCCTGGTTGGGCATGTGCAGGCGTGCGTGTCTCTCTCACATCGATGTTTCTCTCTCTGTCCCTCCCTTCCACTCTCTCTAAAAATCAATGGAAAAGTCTCCTCAGGTGAGAATTAGCAACAACAAGAACAAAAGCTCCTGCATCTTCTTTCATTACTTTCCCAGGATGCCTGGGAGGAACTTTGCCAAGGGAGTTCATTTTGGAGGGCTCCTGCAGATGGGCGACACCCCTTCTTTAGCAGTTAGGTGGTCAAAAGCCTACAAGGGAGCATTCAGGGGTGGCATCTTGAGGGGCATTCACATCCCACACCACACAGGTCTTAATAAACACGGTCTTCCACTCTCTCCTGCACCACCCCATGACCCAGGAGTGGAGGTGGGACTCTGTACTTATTCGCTGTTCTTAGAAAGCAGGGCAGAAGCACAGGTCTGCTCAGGGTCTCTGAGCTTTACCCTCTTGTCTGATCTCCAGGCCATTTTCCTCCTACTTGATTCTTCAGCTTTGGACAAGGACAGTTTGAAGTCTTTTCTACTGCTGTTGGTTACCAGTGTTCAGAGGTTAAATGACTCCAGGTAGAAAGAAAGCTTGGGGGAATGGGGGGAAGAAAGCAAGCTTGGAAAAATCCCTGCAAACCATTGAACAGAGCCAAGGAGAGGGGCCTAGAAGTGAGCTAATCTCACCCATTGTCACACTGTTCTCCTTTGTTTGATGCTTACCTATTGTCTCAGAGGGACAATTTCAGGAAGTCCTTTCTTGGGCTGTGGAACAGCACTTGCTACTTGTTGAGCCCCAAGACGCATTCTTTAAACTACTGGCTTATTGTCTCAGGTATTACAATGAGTTGGTGGCCACTGATTGCATTATCTTTTCCTTTACGGCAGCTGTTGGTTTGATCCTGTGCCAGGTGCTTACACCAACTGTGGTTTTGCAGCTGGCAAGTGAGACAGGACAGGAGGAGGACCATTGCCCTGGCCAAGACGTTTAGCAGACTGGGGGCTGCCCAGGGCAAATGGATAGAGGATTTCCTCTTTACTTCCTTTTCACTTAGAAAAAGACACTCTCCAGGACAATTATCCTTCCTGGAATTCCTGGACATGGTTTTTCTTTAAAAAGATTCTTGGATGCAAGACATGTTTTTGTTTCACTTAAAAATTGGGGTAAAATGCCAATGGAAGGTGGTGTTCACCGATAAGATATACTAGAACTGACAAGATGTGGAAAACAATTTGGGATGCATTATTGTCATGCCGTTTTTATTTGTACCTCATTACGTACAGATGTGGTTGTGAAATAGTTCAAACCATGACACACTGAAAGTCCTCACTGGAGTGTTAGGAATGTGTTCGAGGAGACAGCCAAATTCTGTTTCATTTTGTTTGGCTCATTACATCAGCTGCAAATAAAAGAATATTCACTTTAATATCCAAATCAAATTTATTTCCAAATAGAATACCATATTGTTCCTTCACAGAATACAATTTTCTTATTTTTATTTCATCAATACCTTGCTCTCTACTTTATTTTCTCTGTTTCATGCTGGAATGTGCTGAATTGTTTTCCAGGAAGGCTTTGATAATGTTATGTCACACTCTACTGATGAATATATTTCAGGTGGTTCATTTCTCATATATGGGAGTGTCAGGTTCTGGAAATAATTTTATTGCTGCTTCTGAAATGACCTTCCAATGATATGCTATAGTAATTGCATTAGGGAATTCTCTTTGTATTATAGTTCCAACTATAACACTGTTTGCACATTTTGGTTCCGTAGTTATGGAGTTCTTTCTACTTCACCAACCCTACTGTTGTGTTCCTAAAGGAACAAGGACTTGAGAATGACACAGACATGGATTTTAATGGTGGCTCTGCCATCTACTAGCCAAGTGGCCTTGAGCTTCTACAATGTGGGAATTATAGTAATCTAACTGTAACCTAACCGGTGTGATGCTGAGATGAGACCAAGGGCTGACATCACCTAGCATGATCCCGGCCCATAGAAACATCTGGCCAATACTGCTAGCCAATCCTGGGCCCAATCACATAACCTGCACAGGCCAATTGCAAAGTTACCCCCTGGATTCCTTTTCCTGCCCTTCCTCATGGAGATGCTTCTTAGACCTCCCACTTCATTTTTTAAAAATTGTGGTAAAATAGACATACAAGCATTTATCGTTTTTAAGTATACAGTTCAATGGCATTAAGTACATTCACATTGTTGGATAACCATCATCACTGTCCATTTCCAGATCTTTTTTATCACCCCAAATGGGATCTGTACTCATTGAACCAGTTTCCAAGTTCCTCTTCCCCACACCTCTCGGTAACTGCTATTCTACTCTCTTCCTCTATGAATTTGGCCACTCTTGATATTTCATATAAGTAGAACATGTGGTATTTGTCCTTTTGTGTCTGACTTATTTTACTTAGGATAATATCTTAAAGTTCATCTAAGTTTTAGCATGTGTCAGAATTTGATTTCTTTTTAAGGCTGAATAAAATTCCATTTGATGTATGTACCACATGTTATCATCTATCTTGTTGACTATAGTGAATAGTGGAGTGATGTACATGGGTGTACAGATATCTGTTGGAGCCTCTGCCTTTAATTCTTTTGGGCATATAGCCAAAAGTGGAATTTCTGGATCATATGATCTCCAACTTCATTTTGACATGACTCCCACGCTTCAGAATAGCCTACGGGGTACTTGTTTGTTGGCATGCTACTAAAATCCCCAACACAGCATGCTTAAAATTGTTCCACCTCTTCTTTCCACCCCTCTCAAATCAGATCCTTTTTCTGATGAATATTAAGAACAATTTTTAAGATACCCTGGCACAAACCACCAGAATCTTTGACTTCCTCCTCCTCCTCTAGTCCTTAAAATCTGGCAAAGCTATTTCAAGCTTTTTCACATCTTCTCTCTGCCTTGCCTACTTTACTACTACTCGGAGATGATTAGTGCATATTTTGGTATGAATTTTTTTGTTGTTGGCTTAACTTTGAATACTTTTAATCCTTCATTTTTAATGAAAATAATACACTCCCATTTTCATTAAAAAATCTTTTGAACTCTCATTTCTACAACAGATTCCCTACGAGTCTTCCTTTCCTTTTTGCTATTGGATCCCAACAACATTACTGTTTGGACCAGTTCTTCCGTTTTTCCAGACAACTCCCATAACACTCTTCCCTTGGACCATGGTAAATAAACATGTATGGCATGACCAAGATAAAGCATCCCTCATAAATTGGGGGTTGGATTAGATGGAGCTTGTGCAGGAAGCCAACTTGTTTCTCAGCGTGCAAGGGAGAGCAAGACTTCTGTTCCTCCGTACAATCATGTCCAAGAGAGTTGGACCTTCCGTTTCATCCCTGTGATCTAAGTCAACATTGATTGCCCACAGAATTCAATATTGATTTGGCCTTACACAGTATTTATCTTACAGATATGCTAGATAGAAAACAATGACATTGGCTCTATTAATTCTTCACTTTTCACTTCCTTATGCACGGGCTTCTTAAAAAGCAGAATACTCAGTGGACAAGCAATTGTAGACAATTATTGCCTCTGGAAAGAAGGTAACAGTTCCCTTTGGGCAAGTTGGGCCTTCCATATATGAAGGTTGTTAGGATGCATAAGAGTTTGACCGCTGCAATGAGGGAGACCTTGCTTCAAAACCCTTCTCTGCCACTTGCTTGCTGCGTGGCTTTGGACAGGGCTTATAGCTTTTATCATAGTTTTGCATCTGTAAGATGGAGATTAATATAATTTCTTCCTCAGAAAATTGCTGGATTAAATGAAAGAATCCACACATAACACAATACATTTAGTAGCCAACAGGGTCGGTTTTCTTAGCAGAGAGAATGTTGGTCAGCCTCTCTCATGCACTTGCCTCCCAGACAGGAAGTGAGCATAACGTCTGCTGGGAGCTCCTACTCAGGTCGGGGTGGTTAGTAGTTTATAGACCAGTGCTTTGAAAGTTCATGAGCAGATCCTCATTAATATCTCACTGCTGAGGCTCAAAACTATGTTTTGACATGTTTTCTAGACCTCAATACCTAAAGAAAAATATAACCTTTTCCCAATCAAACTAAAGAGTCACTGATTTCCTTTTGAGCAAATTTGTGTAGGGTCCTGTGATTTCATATTCAACCTAAAGCTGCATTTTATACACCATATACATACGTATTGATACTTAAAAGCAGAAAGAAATACAGATTTTGACATCTTTTTTGGCACCTTAAACTATTTGCATATAGCTCCTGCATACTTTGAACTCAAACAGGACTTAATTTTATGCAAATATTCAATGAGAACCCTTAATAAGAGACTGTGAAAGTAGCCAAGCAGGTATAAAAGAATAGGACTCTGAAAAAAAAATATTTTTGTTGGAAACTTCCAATGAAGCTTTTACATAGATTAAGTTAAATTGGCTTTTATTTGATTTGTGGGTGCTTAAACATTGGAGAGTTAATTTATCTTTAATTTGAGAATTCATTTTCATTTCCATGCCTTAAAAATCTGAACAGTTAGCTATATGCTCATATGTGCTTTAAGAAATGGCAAGTGTTTATTCCCTAACTAGAGGCCCGGTGCACAAAATTCATGCAGGGGATGTGTCCCTCAGCCCGGCCTGCACCCTCTCCAATCTGGGACCCCTCGGGGGATGTCTGACTGACGGTTTAGGCCCAATCCCTGTGGGACATCTCTCCCCCGCCCCGGTAGTCGGACATCCCTCTCACAATCCGGGACTGCTGGCTCCTAACCGCTCGCCTGCCTGCCTGCCTGATCACCCCTAACTGCCTCTGCCTAACTGATAGCCCCTAACTGCCTCTGCCTGCTGGCCTGATTGCCCCTAACCACTCCCCTGCTGGACTGATTGCCATCTAACTGATCCCTTGCTGGCCTGATTGCCCCTAACTGCTTGCTTCCCTGATGGCCTGATCACCCCTAACTGCCTCTGCCTCGGCCCCTGCCACCATGGCTTTGTCCAGAAGGAAGTCGGACATCTGGAAGATGTCCAGTCGACCCAGTCTAATTAGCATATTACCCTTTTATTAGTATAGATGGTGCAAAACCTTTTACTAGTTTTCATACTTGGCTTTTGGTCTAACCTCATGAAAGTCTCCTTCATTTTGATGCATACCTCCGTAATCCCCCAGAGTACTATGCCTCCCTTTATTGAGCTCATTTTAAAAAATAAGGGTTGCAGCATCAGATGGCATCCCCACCAGTAGTGCACAAGTGTTCCCTTTTCTCCACATCCTCACCTGTTAGTTTTAATTTGCTGTTTTTCATAGTTCTTTTGAATCTCTGAATATGGGTCATTGCTTATTTTTGTAACTAACAATGTAGAATTCCTCTGGGATGATAACAATGCAAAACAGCTGCTACTGAAAGAGGAAAAGAAGAAAAGGAGGGACATAAAGTCAAGAGAAGGAATCCCAGGGAAGCTTGGGAAAGAGCCATTGCCCCAGGAGCTGTGGGTTACCTGCTAATTTCTGCTCCCAGAGGTCTTCTCTCCCTACCCTTCAAGCTTCCTGCATGTTTCACTCTCTTTGCTCTCCACTTCCTATTATTCAAGCCCTACACTGGCCCAAAGGCTTTCAATATTTAATTTTTGGTGGATGAGAAAATAGTGATGATTTCTCCAAAACTTCACCTGAACCTCACATCTTGACTCCCAGCTTTTATGCTTCATCCAGGCCTCTGCGAAAGGAACTTTTGGGCCAACCTGGTCCCAGGCACCCAGAGTTCTTCAGTCTCTTCAGTAAAAGCGCTATATGTTTCATTAATACCTTTGCTTTTTAAAAAATTAATTCCATTTCCAGTGAAGGATTTTCTCATGCATTGTTTTCACGAAACCAAATAATGAATTTTAAAAAGAAGTTTCTTCTTGAACCCACTTAAATCAATTGCTTTAATAACATACCTCTACCGAGTTATGCTCATTAGGAAACAAAGATGTTTGTTGTTTTCCTTCTTCTGATGTAAGTTGAAGACTTACAAATAGTTGTTAATGGTGTTTGAGTAAGAAGACTTTGTTTTAATGGTATATGTCAATATGTAGCTATTAATTTTTCTTGTTGCCAATTTATAAATTCTAAATTTTATTGTGGTTCAGGCAGGAGAAAACTTAGCTTTGTCACAAGAAGTTTATATTAGGAACATGATTCTGTTGTTCATTTTGTTAAGGGATGAATTCAGTTGCACAAATCCAGAGAATTTATATTAGCTTGGGAATTCCATGTGGTCCTATAGCCAGCAGGCCTGGGACCCAATTTAGTTCTCTGATCTTCTGGCTTGCAAAACAGCTGGCTTTGGGAGAGAGAGTGAATCAAAGTAAATTTTGGTTCAAGTGATTATTAACTATTTTCTTCTGAAACTTAATATAAATTCATTTTCTTAGAGTTTATGTAAATCAACATGTACTGCATACAACACCATCGGAGACCAAACACTAAGTTTCTTTGAGGTGTCAGAAGAATACACTTTCTGCTTAGTGTTGACATCTGCCCATGTAAATTTGTTTCTGGTTTTATTATTCCCTCAATTTGGCCCTCTTGATAAGGATAATCAAATGCCTGGATATTTGAGGCAGTATGTGGTCTCTTACTAAAGTTACAAGTTTATAACCCTGCTGTAGTTGACTGGTTCCTGGTAAGCATTTGAAGAATGAGATGTTAACCTGATCAGGTGCCTGTTTATACAATGACTTTTATCATATATCTGAAGATGGAGAACCAAGTTTTATGAGACAAACACTTCTTATAAAGTCCGCAGTCCACTCTCTTCTAATTGGGTCGGACCCTTATGCTGAATAAAGAACAAAGAGTTCTGTGGTTCAAACATTTCACTACATGTTGCCCTTTGTAAACAGGAAAATAGAGACTTAAGGAGAGACTCAATTAGAGGGTGGAATATATATCCCCCTCCCTTTTTTTTTCAAATGGGAAACACATTTAAAAATAGTAACCTATCATCTGCTTACTCTAAATTCAGGATATGTCCCAAGAGGTATAAGGATTTAGACTTATATAAATGGACTTCTTTGTAAAAACATGCCAGTGTTTAGTCATTTGTGAAGTTTAATATTCTGCATGCTATACACCAGATTTGTTTTGATGGATAAAGAAATAGAAGTGATTTCTAAATTTTGGAACAGAAACTTCATGTAGGCAATTAGATAATGCACCCAGAGCTCCCAAAAGAGGGCTGGACTGGGAGCATATACTGGTGAGTCATCTGCCTTTAATGACGGTGGAAACCATAGGTGTGGGAGAGATTATTTCATGGGAGAATATTAAGTAGTAAAAGGAGAAGAGGGCCTGACACTGAGCCGTGTGCAAGTTTGGCTTCACGTTGGGTGGTGAATCTGCAAACAACATGGGAAGCCACAGCCTGAGGGGCAGAGAAACTCTGGGAGAGTTGTGTTTTTTTTTGTTTTGTTTTGTTTTTTTGTTTGTTTTTTTTGTGATGGAAGCCAAAGGACAAGAAAAAATCATGTTTCAGGAGGAAGGGAGGAACCATTTGATGCTTCTGATCAAGTATAATGTTGACTGAAAATATCTTTTTAAGTAAGCAATGACAGTCATTGGTGATATCAGAGAAGCTGCTTTCATGGGCCAACTAAAGTGGAACACAGATTGGCATGGGTTGAGCTGTGCAGGAGAGGGGAGGAAACAGGATTCCTGGAGTGTAGACATCTCTGAGGATTTGAACTGCCAATGAGGGGCAGAATATAATATGGAAGTTCGACAGTGATGTGGGATCGAGGGAGACCTTTTTGTGGGACAGACTTGCATGTGATAAAAGCCAATGAGAAAGAAGCATTTGAGCAAGAGAGATTCAAAAACCAAGAGAGAAAAGTAAGAGATTAATAATAAAGTAATAGTAATAACAAAAATAGTATTTATTGAGTTCTCACTATATCTGGGACACTGTGTTATGTGTTCTGACATTGAATTCTTAGAATAATGTTATGTGGTGGGTACCATTCTTTTCTGTAGGTTAAAGAGAAGGAAAAGGAGACCTGGACATGGTTACTGGCTTGTTCAGTGTCCTCCTAATAGTAAGTGATGGACTAACTTTCCAACTGAAGGACTGAACTTTGCCAACACCCAGCTCACCACCCCAACTTGAATTTAGGTGTCCAGGCTGCATTTGAATACCTACTTAAAGATTCTTTAAGTTGTGTTTAAGAATGCCACTTTGAAACTCTCTGAAAGTTCTAAGTTTTATTTTAATAATAATTTAATCTAGTGGACCTGGTCAAAAAAACTAAACTAAACTAAAAACAAAAACAAAAACAAAAAACAAAAAAAAGACTATCTGCTGAAACTATCTAACCTTGTGAGTGTATGTAAAACATCATGCCCCCAAATATAAGCTGTGTGACCTGACGGTGATTTGCCCAAAGAACTCCCCAAGTACTTGGCTGAGGCAGAAATTAAGTCTAGGAGGTTTTTGGGTTTTGTTTTTTTTGTTTGTTTGTTTGTTTGTTTGTTTTTTAACACAAAAGGACTGAAAAAGGATAATGGACTGAGCTAACAACATAGTAAGGCCAAGCAAGTGATATGAAAACATCCTCCAGACAGCTTCACTTGTAGATTCTGACTGGCTATGTTTCCTGAAAAAAATATTAATTCTGTCCTCTTGCTTTTACTAGGACATAATGACTACATGTGTCCGGCTACCAACCAATGCACAATTGATAAAAACAGGAGGAAGAGCTGTCAGGCCTGCCGACTACGCAAGTGCTACGAAGTCGGCATGATGAAAGGTGGTAGGTACCTTCGACGCAGGGTGCCCCTCCCAGTGGATGTCTGTGTCTGCCACCCCGTGCTGGCTCTTTCTATTCCAATAACCACGGGAGTTTAGTGTTTTCTCTTTTAATACGTTTTTTTTCCCTATTCTTATTTTTCTTTGCAACAAAAGTATTTCTATAATACATTTTATTTAAAAAATAGGAAACGGAACTGGAAATGCTGTGTTTAATAAGACCATTTTGTGTTTTATAGTTTAAATGTAAATAATTAATATTTTAAAGAAAGGTGTATGGGAGGTGGTGGTAGAAGGAAAGAAAGACTGCTCAGGGAGTTATTCTAGAAAGATTCTTTCCATACTGTTTATATCGCTAATGCTAGAAAATTATATTGGAGAATAAACTTTTCGTAAACTGAGACTTGTAAATGTGAAAGCTAAATAGCTAATTTATAATCTTAACATGTCTTAGGGAATTTGAGTTTCAATCAAAAGGCAGCTTTTTCCTTTAGAAGTTGAGTCATTCACCAACTCCCATAACCTCAGCACCTAGAGTTGGGAGCCTTGAAATGAGTACTGAGCACTGACCAAACACAAGGCCCTCAGAATCTGCACCTGTGTGCTTGTGGCTGTGGGTGTTGTGTATGTGTGGTTTTCTGTCCCCTCCGGTCTCCAATCTTCCAGTGCTTTTTATTTATTTATTTTTTTAACAGGAATCCAGCGCTGATTGACTTTGCATTTTAGGAATCTAGTCTTGAAGAACAGTGCTTCTAGTCTTGCATAGCCTTCAAAATACAGGGAAAGAACAAATAGGAAGTTTGTAAATTAAAGTCATGGGTGCATTTAGTGTTTCAGGATGATACCAAGGGTGGCGGATGGATGACGGGCTCCCTGCTGATCACAATGGGGAAAAGCTCTCTGAAGGAGACAATACTTGGGATGAGTTAAGGACAACAAAGTTGCAATGAAAAAGAATAGTGACTATGCAGATAGAGGGCAGCTAACCGTTAGCCCATTATTACTTGGAAGGAGAACAAAAACCAAGGGTGGAAATCAGGAAGAAGGTGTGCCTGATTGTTAAGAAACTTACCAACAAAGATTCTTGAGTTCCATTGTCAGAAACCTGCCAGGTTGAGGTTGTGAATACAGCATCTGCAACCAGTTCTCTTGAGGAACAGATGAAATGTTGAAGTCATGTCTTGGGTGAGGTGTGACTATATGTCTTGAATGTCTGAGAAAGCAGCTTGAATTTAAAGGGTAATTAATCTCAAGAATTTAACAGCCCCATTAAGAAAACGATACTTTGAGTCATAAATGGATTAAACATTTAAGGAATTCATCTTTCTTTGTATGGCTGGAGAATTAGTCAGGCTTAATTAAACTCACAAACAGCTTTTTAAAGTAACTTGATAAGTGACAGGAATATAACAGCTACTCGTAAAAAGTTTAATTTGAAACAGTGGGGTCCAGGTTGAATATTCTTTGGTGCTAGTAGGTAGATTAAGCCCAGTCTGGTCGATTCTCTCTGAAAGCTGAAATAATCAAAGTGTGAATATGTCCAAAACATTTTTTCTTCCAGGGTACTCATACATTGACCCCACTTCATAAAAAATTCTGTTTTTTCCTAATTAATACCCTGATACAGTCTGGCTGCATAAGTATAAATTATGAATACTCATTTTTAATTTAACAAAAATTTTAATATGCAAAGACATAATAAAAGTCTTCCCACTGTTTTTAAATAGAACTCTAGATAATTTAACTGCACAAAGCCAGTCTGTGTGTCTATACATATAATTGTACATGTATTTTGTATCTGTAAAATATCTATCTGTATTAGTTTGCTACCATTTTAGTCCACTAGGTCTATCATCTGGGCAGCTTAAACACAGAAATTAATTTTTTCTAAACATCAATAAAAATATTGAATCTCTACCCATGACATCAAATCTTTAGTTTCAGATAAAAGAAAGAACCACATACCTACCCCCAACTTAATGGCAAGGCTGAATAAATTCATTGAAGTGCCCTAAGGGTTTGCTAGAGTGCCTGATTTACTTACACGAAGACATTATTTTATCTGTTAGGATGCCTACCAATGAGCCTTACTCCGACAATCCCTTTTAATAGTGCAATTTGTTTCATCCACACATCCCACAGCACTCTCAATCTCTCAACCCTTCTCTGCTTCTTTATTTTTTCTATTGCATTTCCACCCTCCAAAACATTCTATCGTTAACTTTTAGACTATGTTTATCGATTGATGTCTGTAAGCTCCAGATGGGAGTTTACACACAAATAAAGCATGCTCCCACATTTTGTTCAGTGATGTACTGCAAGCCCTTAGATCAGTGCCTGCGTGTAACAGGCAGTCAGTACCAGATGTGGCATGAACTAACAGAATGAGGGAGCAAGAGTGAAAGTACACTATAAGTGCTACACTATGAATAATAGGTTGAGAATCATGAGTCCTGTTCTGATTAAGGCAAAATATGTGCTTGGGAGTTAAAACTTGTATAGCAGTTAGCTTTCCCTGCATAACAGAGCCTCACCTCAAAATCTTAATGGTGTACAACAGTAAGGATATTATTCATATGTCCGGGGATCAGCGAGGAGGCTGCTGAGATTGGCGGGCTTGCTCACATGTCTGAGGTCAGCTGGCTGGTTCAGCCAGAGCGGCTGGGATGACTGGGTTTGGCTTCTCATACCTCTCATCCAGCAGACTAGTCCAGGCATGTTCCCAGGATAATGGCAGAGGCACTAAGAGACCAAGCCCCGAATCACAAGCCCATTTGAAAGACGCCCTCGCTCACATCATCTGGTGATAGACAATGGGCCAAAACAGGCCCACTGGCTGAGTTCTCAGTCTGTGTGAGAGGGGGCTTCAGAGTCAGGTGGCAAAGGCTGGAAAATTGGGGCCATTTTTATAATCTATCACAACCTGAAATCTCTGCTTTTCAGATTTTGGACTAAAACGTTTATAGACAGAGTGCCAGGGGCTCTTACATGTAGAAGGGACCTCTGGCTTCATTTACTCTTGTCCCTGTCAGTGTAGGAATCTTCTATGTAGCATTCCGACAGCTTTTGTTGGCGTGCTGAATACAAATATGTGTTTTTATTTTCATGCCTCTCTCATGTATATGATGAGTGGACACAATAAGGCGGGAAAACCCAGGAAGAGATGTGGGCCAGTACTTCTGGAAAAATACAGGCTGGTTTCAGAGATGCTGGGTTTCACTGAGCTATCCAGATGTGGGTTTTGTGTATGCACGTGTATATTGCAATGGCTTACGAATGCAGATTAAAACACAATCAACTGTAAGGCTACGTTACGTTCACTGCATATACAAAACTAACCAACAGACATTGCTGATCATGAACTTATTTTTATTTGTTGTAGTTAGAATTCTGATTTAATTTTTCATACTGAAGTAATTGGATTGCTTATGGAGAGGTCACTTTGGTTCTTGTCTGCCTCTGTTTTTCAGCTCATTGTTCTTGTCCACTTACTTTCCCAAGGATGACCATGTCTCACATTGAATGATGACAGTTTCTTAAGGCCTGGCAAACATTTCAGAACGGGTCTTTCTTGTTCCTATCATTTGCTTTTGCGAAAGTAAATTGTTCTTGAAATGGCGTAAAGACCATTTCTGTGGATAGAACTTTAAAAAAATGCAGAATTTGCTTTTGCCGGTGAGGCTCAGTGGATAGGGCCTTGGGCCTAGGACTGAAGGGTTCCAGGTTCAGTTCCAGTCTAGGGCACGCACCTTGGTTGCAGGCTCCATCCCTGGCCCTGGTCGGGGCATGTGCAGGAGGCAACCAGTTGAGGTGTCTCTCTCACATCAATGTTTCTGTCTGTCTCTCCCCGTCCCTTCCACTCTCTCTAAAAGTCATTGGAAAAATATCCTCGATTGAGGATTAACAACAACAACAACAAAGGCAGAACTTTGCTGGCAGTAATTGTATGAATGAATTGTGGCTTTTGGATTCTGTAATCCTGAGACTTTATGAATTCTCATGTATTTAATTTTTGTTTCAATGATTGTGGTTGGGATAATAAATGGTGTCTAGAGCCGAAAAGAACGTAAAGGTCACCTTGTCCACCTCTTTGTTTTTCAGCTCATTGTTCTTGTCCAACTTATGCAGCTAGTTAGCAGCTCGGACAAGAAGCCAAGACTCCTAACTCTTGGTTCGGTGCTCTTTTCATTGTATTGTATGACCTCAGTGATTTAGATCATCACGAAAGATAGCAACATGCACAAATAAGATATTCATATCACATAGACCCAAATTATGACTTAGGAACAATTACTGTGGACACAAAATATGACTATTTAACAAAAACACGAAGCAACACACTTGGCTTAGTTACTCAGCAGAAGTACCAAAAAACATTTATATGAAAAGGGTGATGGATAGTTTAAAAAGAATTGCTGAATATTTAATTACTTTATATTGCTTAATATTTAATATTAAAAAAAACAGTTTTTTCCTCTTCAGGCCAAAGGTTTTCACTATCTTTAGATAATAATTTCAATAATGTTGTAAAGCCTGTTTTCTCTTTTAATTATTTAGACCAGTGGTCGGCAAACTGCGGCTCGCGAGCCACATGCGGCTCTTTGGCCCCTTGAGTGTGGCTCTTCCACAAAATACCATGGCCTGGGCGAGTCTATTTTGAAGAAGTGGCTTTAGAAGAAGTTTAAGTTTAAAAAATTTGGCTCTCAAAAGAAATTTCAATTGTTGTACTGTTGATAGTTGGCTCTGTTGACTAATGAGTTTGCCAACCAGTGGTTTAGACTATTCTGGTATTAAAAAAAAAGGTAACTTTGTCAGGTTGAAGGAATCCTGGCTAACGGTCAAGTGTATGAGTCTGGCTCTTCCAAGGGCCCTTGGCCAGAGGACTCAATTTTTGTGAACTGTCTTTTCACATCTGAAAAATATGGGTTTAGGATTCAGTGGTCTCAAAAGCATCTTTCAAATCTTAAATTTTATGTGTTTTTTTTTTTTAATTCAAACTTGTCTCATCAGAGTATTGTATAAGGTTGATATGTTTAAAAAATTATGTTTTATGATACAAGTTCAGATTACTTATGGAAAGATCAGAATCTAAAGTTAAAGGTAGTTTCTGGATATAAGAAACAACCTCAGCAGTTATTATACTTATATTTCCAGCCAAATTTGTAGAGCAGCTAGCAACTGCAAACACCTGTTGGAATGGGCAACTATAAATCTATTCTCTGCATTAATTAGCATGGAAAAGGAATCTCTTCTGAGGGGGGGAGTGTCACAAAAAGTAGTTTGATGTTAATAGTGATATGAGCAGATGGCTATAATATCATTATAAATTATTTAGCCATATAAAAGAAAGAATTAAAAAAAAAGTTTGTTGAGATCTGACTTTGAGAAGATAACTAAGCTTTCTGTTATTAGAAATGTCATAGTCATGCCTAAGATTTGAGTCCCAGGAGCTGGGGAAACTTGCTAATTTCTACATTGTGGCACAGAGAAAGAAAGAAGCTAAAAAGATAGTGTGAATTTGGACAGGTTCCTGAATAAATAGCACAAAAACCAGTCTGGTGATGTTTGCTTAAAACTTATCCAACACACTTGTGGCCAGACTTTTTGGAAATCACAGAAATATACTCCAGCCCTAAGAGAAATCCTAAGGTAAAGCATGGAGTTATATGTGGATAAATGTTCTGGTTACACCTAGAGGCAACATGTGCTTTAGTTTAAGGCTGACTGAACAAATAAAAATTTATGAGAAACATATACAATTATCCTTCAGTGTTTAGATCTTTAAAAGCTTGCTTTGAAAGACCAGTTATTATCACATTTCTTTTGTATTAACATTTTAGCCGTGTTATTTAGAAAATTTTACTTAACAAATGCCAGGCCAAGTCCAAACTTCACCTAAATCATTTAGAAAGTACCTTTCTTGAGCATTTGCCACGTGAAGGTGTTGGAGAGACAGGTTAAATGTGGTCACTGGCTGACCACAAAGTGCAGGCTACCTAATGATGGAAAGAGGCCATTCATGTAAAAAGATGACCAAGTCCCTTTGTTCCCTCAAGAGACCTAGGGTTAGAGTTGGCCTAGTGATTCCCGCTGTCTCAGCTCACCCACCCGTTTTAACCTTGCTGATATCAGTGCTCTCAGGGATCAAGCAAGCTCAAGTTCGCCAGCTGGCCCTTTATACTTCGTGGTTTCAACTTCTGGCTAGTTTGTTGAGGATATGTCTTGTTGACAAGTGAAGTCCTACCCACCCTAGATTTATTTCCCTCTCTTTATGGCTCCCATCTCATAGAATACATACCTGTGTGAAAACACCAACTGCCTCACCAGGCTATTCTGAGAAGCAAAGACATGAGTTATATTTGGATCATTACATATTGGTACACAGATGTTAGGTATCTATACTAATAAAAGGGTAATGTGCTAATTAGACCCGGTCGACCGGACATCTTCCGGATGTCCGACTTCCTTCTGGACAGTTAGGGGGTGGCCAGGCCAGCAGAGGGGAAGTTAGGGAGTGACCAGGCTGGCAGGGAGGTAGTTAGGGGGAGACCAGGCTGGCAGGGGGGCAATTAGGGGGCAAGCAGGCTGGCAGGGGGGCAGTTAGGGGGCGACCAGGCCGGCAGGGGACCAGTTAGGGAGCGATCAGGCCAGTAAGCAGAGGCAGTTAGGGGAGATCAGGCAGGCAGGCAGGCGAGTGGTTAGGAGCCAGTGGTCCCAGATTGTGAGAGTGATGTTTGACTGCTGGTTTAGGCCCGATCCCACAGGGACTAAACCGGCAGTCAGACATCCCCCAAGGGGTCCCTGATTGGAGAGGGTGCAGGCTGGGCTGATGGACCCCGCCCTGCGCACGAATTTCATGCACTGGGCCTCTAGTTATTATTCATATACAGTGGAGCATTGTGGTTGACTTTAGCTTTAGGACTCAGACCACCTGGGTTCAAATTTTAGCTCTGGCTAGAGATGCGTGTGTGTGACCTTGCACAAGAAACTTAATCTCTCCAGATCCCTGTTTTGAATTTATCAAATGAGGGTTATTATAGCATGTATAAACACCTACCTAATAAGAATTAATGTATAGCTTTCAGTATTATACTTAGCTTGCAGTAAATCCTCCATAAAAGTTTGTTATTATGGGTAATAAAGAGTAGATTTATAAAATGTCTGATCACTATGGTGTACACCTGAAACTAATATAACATTATATGCCAACTGTAATTGAAATATAAAAAATTAAAAGTAAGAGTACACTCAATTTTGGCCTTATGTACTTCATCTAATAAGTTCAATTTCATTGTAGTATTGTCATCATCACAATTAGTCCAGAATTATTAGGTAATTAGTTATGTTTTAAATTCAGTTTGGATACTCAGTTATGTATAAAACTAGAGGCCTGGTGCACGAAATTCGTGCACGGGGCTGTGTGTCCCTCAGCCCAGCCTGCACGCTCTCCAATCTGGGAGCCCTCAAAGGATGTCCTGGTAGGATCGGGCCTAAACAGGCAGTTGGACATTCCTCTCACAATCCAGGACTGCTGGCTCCCAACTGCTCACCTGCCTGCCTTCCTGATTGCCCCTAACTGCCCTCCCCTGCAGGCCTGGTCACCAAACTGCCCTTCCCTGTAGGCCTGGGTTCCCCCCAACTGCCCTCCCTTGCAGACCTGGTCCCTCCCAACTGCCCTCCCCTGCTGGCCTGATTGCCCACAACTGCCCTTCCTTGCAGGCTTGGTTCCTTCCAACTGCCCTCCCCTGCTGGCCATCTTGTGGCAGCCAGCTTGTGTCCACATGGGGGCAGCCATCTTGTGTGTTGGAGTGATGGTCAATTTGCATATTACTCTTTTATTAGATAGGATAGAGGCCTGGTACACAGGTGGGGGCTGGATGGTTTGTCCTGAAGGGTATCCCGGATCAGGGTGGGGGTTCCCTTGGGGCATGGGGTGGCCTGGGCGAGGGGCCTGTGATGGTTTGCAGGCCGGCCACGCCCCCGGTGACCCAAGCAGAGGCCCTGGTATCTGGGATTTATTTATCTTCTATAATTGAACTTTGTAGCCTTGAGTGGAGTCCAGAGCCAGCCAGGGTGTGCAGGAAGCTTGGCTTCCTCCATTGCTGGGGAAACCCAAGCCTCCTGCTCTCTCCATGGCTGCAGCCATCTTGGTTGGATTAATTTGCATACTCGCTCCTGATTGGCTGGTGGGCGTGGCTTGTGGGTATAGCAGAATTATGGTCAATTTGCATATTACTCTTTTATTAGATAAGATGTGGTACCTAGCCCCGAGGAACCTGCTATCCCTGGCATTGGAACTTCACCTTCCGAGCCACTTACTTCTTCAGGGTCTTTTTCCTAAGAAACCTTTGGCTGTAGCAGGCCGGTCTGCTCACTGACTACAGAACACACCTTGTCACTTTATGTCATCTTCAACCTGAAGCTTCATTGTTCTGTTTACTAAAAGCTGGTGTCTTTTACTCATTTAGACTCCCTGGAAGTCATCACATTTCCCCCTGAATACTATGATATTCTTTTCTGGTGTTAATCGGAAAGGCAGGTGAGTCACCGTGGGAGCCTCCGTGTTCATCCAGCTCCTGAGCTTTTTGAACCCCGCCAGCTTGAGGACAAACTGTGTGCATGGGTGTGTGGTCAGTTCCAGCTCTGAGAGAGCAGTTTCTGCCATCTTGGCTCTTTTTTTAACATTAAATTTAATTTTCTTTATTGATTGATTTTTTTATTTTTTAAGAGAGAGAGGAAGGGAGGAAGAGAGCATTGATTTGTTGTTCCACTTATTTATACATTAATTGGTTGATTCTTGCTTGTGCCCTGACCAGGGATCGAACCTGAAACCTTGGTGTATTGGACGATGCTCTAACCCAGTGGTCGGCAAACTCATTAGTCAGCAGAGCCAAATATCAACAGTACAACGATTGAAATTTCTTTTGAGAGCCAAATTTTTAAAACTTAAACTTCTTCTAACGCCACTTCTTCAAAATAGACTCACCCAGGCCGTGGTATTTTGTGGAAGAGCCACACTCAAGGGGCCAAAGAGCCGCATGTGGCTCGCGAGCCACAGTTTGCCGACCATGGCTCTAACCAATTGAGCTACTCAGCCAGGGCTTATCTTGGCTGCTGGACCTTAGCTCCCTTGAAGGACAGACATAGTCTTCAAGTCTGTTCTCTGCCTCACTTCCACTTCCAATCTTTGGCATGTCCCCATCTATAAGAAGTTTTGATTTTTGACATTTAGGCTACTTATCTGATTGCTCATTTTCTTATTGCTAGAATCTTAATTGTGTACTGACTTTGCTGTCACCTACCCTAGCTATACCAACCACTTAGCTGTGGCCTCCATTCTGCACCAGATCCCATCCCCGGCATGGCCTCTTGAGTGGTAGAGTGCCCAGGCCTGGTTGTGCTGTTCCACTAGCATGCGGCCAATGGCCTGGTGTTGCGTTTAATGTGTCATTGTTTACTAAACACTTAAATAAACGAGGTGAAGCATTTAGCTATGTGCCAGATAGAGTTTAGTCAAACTAGTAGCTTAGTATTGTATTTTAAATATCCGTTTATCTCATATCTATCCAATTGGACAATCCAAATGAAAATAAATGATTAAACTAGACACCATATTTTAAAAATCATAAGAAATCTAATTATTCTTTCTCCTCCAGGCATGTAACTTCGCTCCAGGAGTGAGCCATGTGTAAAAAAGCTCAATACCATTACTTTTTTATAGTGAATTTTGAAAAGTGTGTGTGTGTTTAATTATAAAATATTCCTAAAGGGAAGATTTTAGGGAAAGAAAAAAAATCGAGGACTATGAGATATTTCAGAAATGTTCTATGTTGGTAAAACAAGCAGAGAAGAATAAACCCAATCAACACTATATGACAATCAGTTTACTTAGTCAATTGAGGAAATTAAAAGTATAAGCTTTTTTATAAACAGATGACTGTTTTAAAGACAGTGTATTAATAAATGTTAATTTTGACTTAGGGAAGAAAATAATTTAAAATCCTACAATGGAAATGAAAAATACATAATTACCATTAAAAATAAATTGCTAGTGAATTTTATCTAGGACTCATGAAACATTTTTAATATTTAATGAAAATGAACTAGTCAAATGTACTGGATTAAAAAAATTCCCTAAGGAGACACAAAGAACAGCTCTGAATTTTTATGTCCCAATACTATAGCAACAGAATGCCAGCAGGAAAAATGTACAGAAACATCGGCTTTCTTTTTCTTATTGATTTTTCAGAATTCTTTATATCCTCTAATTTTAATTTATGTATTTTAAATAGATTAGTATATAGCTTGTCTTTGCTTTGCTTATGCTATCCTGTGTTTCATGAAAAATCTTAATTTTTGGAATTTATCATACTTTTTCTTTATCAGAACTCATTTGTGCTTTGAGTTCTGTTTCATAAATTCTTCCCTGCGTGGATACCATAAAGTAATTTATTTATATTCTGTTTTAAAAGTCTTATGGCTTTTCTTTTTCACATTTGACTACTTACTCCAGCTGAAAGGGGATTTTGGGTATGACATGAGGTATGAATATAATTTTATGTTTCCATCGGCATAAACAAAGTGTCCCAGAGCCATTAATTGAATGGCACAGTCTCCCCCCATTGATCTGTAACGCTACCTCTGTTAAACATGAGGTTCCTCTAAATGAGTGAATTGGATTCTGAGCTCTCTCGGCTGTTTCTTTCCTCTATGGGTTAATGCCTTCACTAATACCAGTTTTAATTTTCCTAACTTGGTAATTACTTTGACTTTATAATACTTCTTGTAAGGGAATTTGTTCGCCTTCAAAATTGTTTTGCTATTTATGGCTATTTTTACTTCCAAGGAATTTTAAAATCAATTTTTAATGAAATTTCATTGAATTTATAAATTAATTTAGGAAGGATTGACATCATTATGATAGCCTTCCAGCCCATTAACCTTATAGAACTTGTCATTTATTTTGTCTTTTTAAATGACTTTCAGTAACGTTTTTCATTTTCTCTAAAAGGTCTTGCATATTTAAAAATTATTCATAATTATCTCATTTTACTGATATTTGAAAGACATATCTTTTAAATATTACATGATCTGATTGTTTCAGATGTCAAATATTTTTAAAAATTTACAACTTTGGGATTACGTTACCTACTCATTTAATATTTTCCCATGCCATTAAGCCTTCAAAACATGATTTTTAGGGTAGCTACATTAATATTCCAGTAAGGACAAATAATAATTTATTTAATTATTTCCTTAGTTATTGGTATTTACATTCATTCTTCCTTTTTTAATGGCTAGTGTATTTATTTTCTCTGTGTAATATAGATTTTTTATGCTTCAGGGAAATAAAATAATCTTAAATATATTTCTCTTTTAAATCTATAACCCTGAATGAGTTCATCAACATGCCATCCTGTTAGCGATCAGCCCTCACCATCATCATTTACCCCCAACAGGGTATCTCTCTTGTTAGCTCTGAAGTGTTTACATTGTTTCTGATTTTCAAAATTTTTAACAAGATTATGAGTGACTTTCTCACTAAATCTTTGCAAATGATAATTATTTATTTAAGATTTGTATTACTGAATCAAACTTGAATTACTGAATCAAAACTAGAACTTGAATTACTGAATCAAAAGGTAAGCATGTTTTTCTATGACTTTTGATATACATTGTCAAAATCAATCCAATGGTGGCTGGCTTGGTTCAGATATCATCTTATCTAATAAAATAGGAACATTCAAATTGACCATCACTCCAACACACAAGATGGCTACCCCCATGTGGTCAAAGATGGCTGCCCCATGTGGACACAAGATGGCCTCCACAAGATGGCCAGCAGGGGAGGGCAGCTGGGAAGGACCAGGCCTGCAAGGGAGGGCAGTTGTAGGTGATCAGGCCAGCAGGGGAGGGCAGTTGGGAGGGACCAGGCCTGAAAGGGAGGGCAGTTGGGGGCAATCAGGCCTGCAGGGAAGGGCAGTTAGGGGTGACCAGGCCTGCAGGGGAGGACAGTTAGGGGCAATCAGGCTGGCAGGGGAGCAGTTAGGCATCAATCAGGCTGGCAGGGGAATGGTTAGGGGGTGATCAGCTGGCAGGCAGAAGTGGTTAGGGGCAATCAGGAAGGCAGGCAGGCGAGCAGTTGGGAGCCAGTAGTCCTGGATTGTGAGAGAGATGTCGGACATCCCTCGAGGGGTCCCATATTGGAGAGGGTGCAGGCTGGGCTGAGGGACACACTCCCGCCCCCGTGCACGGATTTAGTGCACCGGGCCTCTAGTTATGTATATAAAAGAAGACTCTGTAAATATTATAAATCATGATATTTAGAAATATATATTATACAGATTACAAATAGTTCTTAAGCACTTTAATTTATATAGACTTATCTTGAGCCATAAAGAAGAGAGTGAATAAATGAATGAATGAATGAATGAATGATTCTGGCAGGATAGGCAACAGAGGGGTACCAGCAGTTAACGCTGTGTAAAGCAATTATGGATAGTTTTTATTTTCTGCTTTTTTTTCTTCTCTGTATTTTCTGTTTTCAACATGTACATGAATTATTTATGAATACAATAAAAAACCCAACTTAGATATTCTTTTTAAAAATATATATATTTTTATTTATTTCAGAGAGGAAGAGAGAGGGAGAGATAGAAATATCAATGATGAGAGAGATCCATTGATCTGCTGCCTCCTGCATGCCCCCTACTGGGGATCGAGCCTGCAACCCGGGCATGTACCCTTGACCAGAATCCAACCAAGGACCCTTAAGTCCTCAGGCCGATGCTCTATCCACAAACCAGCTAAGGCCCAACTTTGATATTCTTATATAAATTAAGAGTCTCCTTCATTTCTTTCATTTTCAGGAAACTTCCTTTATGGTAATTATTTTTCTTTTTATATGTTTCTTCCTGTCTTTTAGACGTGAGATTGACCAGCTACCTTGCAATGCAAATGTGTACATTGTTATCATTATACTTAGCTGATACATTTCACAACTGGTAATTATTTTATTCCTCATTTGGTACTTAACTATATTTTAGGTAAACTCAGAAATATCATGGGAGTGAGCTTGTTTAATATTAACATCATGATGTTGGAATATCATTATTAAATGACAGATTTCTTGGGAATGAAAATGCTTGTTTTTTATATGTGTGTTTTTGATGATGGGAGGTAGCCTCCATTGCAAATGGCAGGAATACGTGAAAGCTACTATGTACTCTTTCCTCTCCATGTTTAAAACCGACGCCCAAAAGGTTACTGTGATTCACTCAGGAGGTACTTCGTGAAGCTGTAGGGAAAAAGTTAACTTTTTTTTTTTATCCCTATCAGAATGCTTTCAATCCCTCTTGAAGGTCAGTGGAGATAAATAAGGAACAAAGATTTCACAAACAATGAAAGCTTTCCAAACAATTGAGAAAAAATTGTTCTGAAACAATGAATTATGTCCCATTCTTTTATTTGATTGTGTTTTCTTAAGGTAATGACTGACAAAGAGTTGGATGATTTTATGTTTAAAGTAATTTTTTTTTTTTCTCAGCAAGACATCCCACGACCATCAGGTTTCTTTTCACAAGGATTTTGTAACTGATCCATGGTCACCCATTCTGATTGCTTGCTCCACATCCACTGGGAGTACACTCTGTCCCCCCCCCCCCACCCCCCAAAATTGCAAAGTTGAAATATTTTTTATTTAGGCAATGTCTGCAATCAAGGTAATTCACCCTATCTTCAGAGAACACAATGGAAAAAGGCAGCCTAATCTCTGTGACCTTAAACTTCCCCTGAAACTCAGAGATGGGTTAGCACAGCTGGTGAGAGCTCGCTGCTAATGACACCAAGGTCACGGGTTCTCTCCCATTACAGGGCAGTGAAACTCACAGGAAAACCCCATGGCTTTGGCTCAGGCTCCCTGGGGCATCTGCCAGCCATTCAGGTGAATCCCATGGTAACGTAGGGAGGCTCCACGTTGAGCTGGTGGTGGGACCAAGGAAGAGGGTCAACTGAAGCTGGGAGAGGGACCCTGCAACACCCAAGACCAGACACAGTGGAAGACGTGGAAATTTAAACGCGTTTCAGGAAGTGGGTGTCCATTCAAGACAGTGCATTCGAGGGGTGTAGCAAGGAAGACTGGGCTCAGCCGCCAGGAGGGTTTTTAGATGGAGTGACTGCATGAGCCAGTGTCAGGGTATCAGCCTATAAGGCTTTTCTTTGCGTTTTTTCAATAGCTGTATTAGCCAGTTCACTTGCTAGGGGTGTCATACTGCTTTCTTACACCCAGTAAGCTTTCCCTGCCCCCTTTGTCTGTATCTTTCCGACGTTTCACTCCCCTGTATTTGTATAGCTCCCGCTACCGGTCTCTGAAAATCCACCAGAGGCCTCAACACGGTGCCGTCTCCCTTGGTCACCTGCCCCGACTCTGGCAGGGCCTCCGTCCCCACCCATGGCTGCCTCCACGAGTGAAGTGAAATGAATATGGGGCTAGAAACCCATCCTGGGAACATCTCTCCTCAGGCTCATTTATGGTTCTGATTTAGAGAGAGCAATACTGCTTGTATTGCCCTTTTCCCCAAATCAATTAGGTTAGACTCCCTGGGGTGCATCCCAGCCCTGTTTCCAAATGCCCTAGGCCTCGCTGATTCTAATGTGCACCCAGAGTTGAGCCCGGCCCGATGGCTGCTACCTGTCATCCCTGAGCACTGTTACACATCGTCAGATGGTATTTAGTCTACCTCATGGCCCAATAGGTAGCCACTAGCCACTGTGGCCATTTAACCTTGAATTAAAATGAAATAATATTATAACTACAACGCCTCAGTCGCTCCAGACACATACCACAAGGGTTAGTGGCTCACATATTGGACAGCCCAGCTAGGGAACATTTCCATCACCAGAGAATTCCACTGAGCTCTGTTAACAATCAGGGAACATCACGTTGGAAAGGCAAGTCCAAAGCATTCTGTGCGGTTGGTAGATGCTACACTGTCTCCCCTATAACATCTGGAAATTCCTTTACGAATCCCTTAATTTTTAAATTCAGTTGAAATGAGTTTTGGTTAATTTCAGTGGACTGATTTAATGTTATATGATTTGCTCAGCCTACCTGCGTTTAAGTTATCTCCCTTGTTAGAGTGTTGAGCGCCTCACTCAATCCGTAGTGTTTTGTTGTGTGAACCATTTAAAAACAACGTAATCATAGAGATTATCCCTTCTGAAATCTATATTATTTTATGGAAGAGGTGAACAGCTGGTGAAAATAGTCCCAAGGTTTCTAATCCCACAAAGGAAAACATGGTGTCGGTCACTGCCTTGCACATGACATTTGAGAAATCCACGGAGGGAAAGATCTCATGCGCTAATAACACGTTCATATAAACATCCTTGCAGAGCCTTATGAGAACAGGGATGTTAGGAGTGGGAGAAAATGGACCTTAATGTCATTTTCACTTACTAAAAAGCTAAAAGTAGCCATTTTACCAGCTGAGTACCTGGTAAAAGCCTAAGTGACCGTCTGATGGTCCAACCCGTAGCTATGACATGCACTGACCACCAGGGGGCAGACACTCAACACAGGAGCTGCCGAGCTGTGGTGACTTGGCAGTGGCAGTTCTCAGGTGACGCACCTGGAACCAGAGAGGAGGGAGCCCGATTCCAGGGTGTGTCACCCGAGAAGCATCCTCGCAATCTGGGACCCCTTGGGGGATGCTGGAGAGCTGGTTTCAGCCCGATCCCCGCAGGCCAGTTCGAGGGACCCCACTGGTGCACCACTGGTGCATGAATCTGTCCACTGGGCCTCTAGATTACTGATAAAAAGCAAAAAGTAGCCATTTTACTAGCTGAGTATTTACTGACTTTTGGTGAGAGTTACGTTCTCAAATAACTTGTAATCTCATTCATTACACTCTGCCTCTACACACACAATGGTGTGGATTTTCACCAGTACCTAGTATTTCACTTCACATGCTCTCCTGCTATTTTAAATAGTTTTATTAAGTCCTGCCCCCACATGTAAACAGAACCCATCAGCCCATTAATGGGACTCATTATGCTCATTTATTTTTGCCAAGAACTCCTGAAAATGATCACAAATGACTATGTAATTATAATTAAGATTTCATAGATGCATACACTTTATTTTTAACATGTTCATTCTGTTAGGTTTCACCTATTTCAAATAATGACAATTACAGTTACCAAGAAAAATTATTAAGATAACTAATATCGTTGGCATATAAGCTAGTTATTGCATTTAATAATTATAATGATTAATTCATAATATAGAGATACTAACTCTAGGTAGCTTATTCTATTAGAATTCCTAAGAAGATTAAATAGAACAACTTATTCTGATAGGACCTGGTAACCAAAATGATCTTTTTTTCCCCTTTCATTTCAGTCCATATATCTTTAGTTTTAATTATATTCTCCCAAATATGGCTGTGATATTTCAGTTTTTGTAACATTATGAAGTAGAATAACATATATTAGATCTTCTTTTTACTTACTAACCCTAAAATGATACGTATCACTAAATTACCAGAACATTCTTTTAGCAATGAGGTCCTTAGTTAAAAAATGATTCCTTTAAAAAGTTGTGACAATCTTATAATTTTCAAAGTAGCATTTCTAACCCCCTTGCCCCATCATTTTTCTTGTTTCCACTTAGGACCTTTCATCAAACTTAAATTTTTCTTTCCTCTACTACATGTCGTATTTATGTTCTTTCTCCCTGGAAAAGAAAACCTCGAGTTTCAGCAGCTCTGTGATCTATTCATTCACTTTAAAATCATGGGGCAAATAATTGTTATTTTGGCCCACTAAAAACGATGAGAGAATTGGAGACAGGGGTGAGAAAATCATTGTTATTTTCTTCCCCCTGTCTCCGATTCTCTCATCGTTTTCAGTGGGCCAATTTTCTTCTTTTTCTCTTGTCTACTCTAAGAAACTTTTTACTCTGCTCCATTCCCTGCAATTTAGGGTTTACAATTTCTTTGAGCTTCTCAGGTTATCCTTTGTCCTCGTGTCTACTTTTTCATTAAAAGAAGACTTCAGTCTTTTTTGACGTTATTATCTATATATTGCCGTATTTGAAACCCATCTGCCTATTGACTAAAATGAACTATCCATCCTGCTTAATGATGCCCAATGTGTAACTTCTGAATGAGTTAAAAATCATCATGCACGGTGAAAGAATTTGCTAGCATGTTCAAGTTACTGTGTTATGTACAATGAAGCTGATGTGAAATAGCTCATAATGAACATAATATCAAGAAATAATAACAGGATCCTGCATATCCTGTGCACTGGGTCAACAAGCCCATAAGGCAACTCAGCATTTTGTTGGAAATCTGACAAATCACGCTAGTATTGGGGATAGTATAGCAGGGAAAAGGGCATGGGCATTGGGATTAGCAGTGTTGAGTTCTAATTTTTGTCAGTCCCCAATTGTGTGCCTCTGAGCTAAGCCATATTACCTCCTCCAGCCTTTCATTTATAAAATGGGATTTAATATCTCAGATGTTTCAATGAAATGATGTGCAAATCATTCTTCACGTTATACAGTACAATAGGCCTCCACAGCGATACTGCTCTGCCTTCTGCTTTGCATTCAGGGTAGGACAGGTGAACTTCAGCCTAAATATAGCTATTTCAATAAGGGAACACTTTTCTCTTTTGGGGGGGTGATGGGTATTTATTTTTAAAAACTTTATTATAGACTGGCTGGAGTGGCTCAGTGGTTGAGCATCAACCTATGGACCAGGAGGCCACGGTTCGATTCCCAGTCAGGACACATGCCTGGGTTGTGGGATTGATCCCCGGTGTGGAGCATGCATGAGACAGCTGATCAATGATTCTTTCTCATCATTGATGTTTCTATCTCTCCCTCCCTCTCCCTTCCTCTTTGAAATCAATAAAATTTATATTTTAAAAAACCCACAAAAATATTTATTATTACTGTCCCTTCCCCCTCTTTACCCACCTCCTCCAGGCCCCCACTCCCCTTCCCTCTCACCATCACCACACTGTTGACTGTGTCTGTGTGTCATGCATATGCAGTATGTTCTTTGTCTAATCCCTTCTTTCTTCCAGTCCCCATCCATCCCTCCCCTCTGACAGATGTCAGTCTGTTCTATGTATCTAAACCTCTGTTTCTCTTTTGTTTGTCAGTTTATTTTTTTTATTATTATTGCATAAATATGCTACCCAGGTAGCTGGCTAAGCTTGCCTTTACATCATCTACTAACGAAAACCTCAGTATCATCTCTAAGGAACATATTGGATTGAATATCCCATCGAATAAACTCTCAACTAAATATTCTTTCTAGTTTTAAAAAGATTTCTAATTCAGTTACAAAGCAAGTCCATTCCCTTGCTTGTAATGACTTCTACCCTTTCCTCATCAGGCGATTCAGGCAGTTTTCATGAATGTAATGATTACACAAGCCTTTTCCTGAAGGCTGGAGGCCTGAGAAACTGGGGGATCCCTATGAATAAACCCAAAAACCCATGTGTTCAGCTCTCATAGCTTCTTTCTGAATTGGATCAAAGTGCTGCCCATTGAAACAGGATATTTTCAGATTGTTTGTTGGAGACCCATCATCACAATAACAATATACTTTATAGACCATCACCATTTTCAAAAATGTAGTCATATTGAAAGAGATAGACACTTATCAATCGTCAAGAATTTTTTTTAAAGACATTTTTATTGATTTCAGAGAGGAAGGGAGAGGAGAGAGAGAGAGAGAGAAATATCAGTGATGAGAGAGAATCATTGATCAGCTGCCTCCTGCACACCCCACACTGGGATGGAACCTGCAACCTGGGCATGTCTCCTGATCGGGAATTGAACTGTGACCTCCTGGTTCATAGGTCAATGCTCAACCACTGAGCCACAGAGGCCAGGCAATTGTCAAGAATTTTAAGAAATAATGAGGTTGGTATGTATGTGGCACTAGCCTTTGTGAAAAAGGGCAAAGGCCCACCTGTGTTCTCCCCATAAGCAAAAGCGAGCTCTGGGGAAGTCCGTCCACCAGGAAAGCTTGGACTCAGTTACATCTGGATCTCCCTTGGGGGCATACCCTAGTTATAAGTTTGTGAACTGTAAATAAAGTCTAAGAAGTTTTCTTGAAATTATAGCAATAGGATCATTTGTTTTTTCATTTGGGCTGCAGTCTTCATTCTGATTCTCAATCCTTTATCCTAACTCCTGACATCGACTAAACATGAACGGAATAAATGGCTTTTAAAAATGGATGCAGGTGCAATAAGGGCAAGGCCAGGAAGGCACATAATCATCTTTTCTGTGTCGATGAGTTTTTTTTTCTTAGTCCCTTCACCTTTTTCATCCAACCTCTCTCCCCTCTGACACTTGTTAGTCTGTTCTCTGTGAATTTGAGTCCATTTCTATTTTGTTTGTTAGTTTATTTTCATTAGATTCCACATACCAAGTGAACTCATATGGTACTTGTCTTTCTCTGACTAGCTTATTTAAGTTAGTATTGAACTTAGCATAATACTCTCTAGGTCCCTCCATGCTGTCACAAAAGGGAAGATTTTCTTTTCTTTCTTTCTTTTTTAAACAGCCAAGTAGTATTCCATTGTGTAAATGTACCACATACTTACCTTTATAAGGTACTAGGACTTCAAAAAGTCAAATGATGACATGGACTTCATTCTGTAAATTTGACTTCTGATTGGACTGTTAGACCTGCCTGATGCTAAGTCTTGAACTGTTTTCACAGATTTTTAAAAGGCGACCCATGCAGTTCATCTAGGTTTGATAGTGTTCTGGCCACTTTGGAGATTCTTCTGCTCACCTATGTTAGCGATCACTGACATCAACTTTTGTATTTTGACCCCAGGCTTCTTTCTTTCTCTGTCTCGCTCTTTCCCTCTCTCTAGCAGTAAAATCTAGGTTTTTATAGGAAACCAGAAGCTAGGTCAGGTTGCTAAGTGTCTGCCCACTGAAGGACATGTGCTCTGGAATAGCATAAACTTAGCATTGGACATTTGATAACCCGGCTTGCTTAAGATATTTGCAATACAATTTCAGCTCCAGCAACTGTAAGCGGAGGATCCAGTGGGTACTCGGTGAAGTCAACAGATGTGGACAGGCCACCTGCGTCAGAGGCATTAATTCTTTTTAAAGTGGATAAGAACTTGAAAGACTGAGTAATGGAATTCAAATGAGATGGGGCGAGAGATTTGATATTCAGCATAATATATCTGCTACTTTGTTTGGATTGAATGAGGAGTTGCTAACACTGAAATCTAGTCAGAGAAGAGGAAAATGGAGATTCTGTAGAGAGCTGGCCCTGGGATAATGCTGCTGCCCTCAGTGGAGTGCTGTCTTCTTTGAAAGGCGCTGATTCAATTCACTGCATAAAACATTCATTGATCATTACTTCGGAAAGCGAATTTATTTACAAGGCACAGCATTAAGTCTAGGGGGAAATACAAAGAACTAGGCGCAGCCCTTATCACTGAGAAACGAAATTGTGGCATGTTTCAGAGAGGAATTTTCAGGATCGGGGCAACAGGGAACTCCTTAGGTGTAGTATGGTGAGATAGAATTGCTCCTGAAGTATCAGTGATAAGAATGAGCTATTTCCTTTTGCTGAGCTCTCTTAAAATAGGGTGGTCAAACTTTGTCATCATTGAGGCTTTTGATAATTCTTAACTTCGTCATTCTCTAGTCTTAGAACTTGTTCAGAGTGATATTTTAAGAAAGGAGCCCCGGTGATTTGTACTAGCCACCAGGATAAATTCATCATGTAACATGTATTTATTGAGCCTCTCATTCACCCAGCACTGGGTTTTGGGGTTATAGGGCATAGTCAGAGGTCTCTAATATAGTTAAGGTGACAAAGTTCACAAAGGAGAGTCTGTAAAAAGGAATACCCCCTTGTAAGTCTTGAGAAATATGACAGGCACCCACTGGAGGATTTGCTAAAGCTCCTGCTGGGTTGAACTTGCTTGTGACCCAATTTTGGGACTGTTGGGTGATGACTGTCCCACTGGCAGGCACTTCTGTCCAAGAGCATGTAATTGGGTGTGGGTGACTCAAGCGAGGGTGGGAGGACTCATCCGTATCCACATCAGAGACAACAGGCATTTTATTTGTCTCCAACTCTGCCCCGAGCAGCATGCGGCAAAGAAGAGACCCCTGGGGAGGTGGGGAAACCGTTTCTTTTACAGGTTAGAGAAGGAAACCAAAGAATCTGAGTTGCAGAGCTGCTAAGGAATGGAGAAAAGAGAGAGAGCGTCCCAGGCCGAGCGCTGGTGTCTTATTTATTCCTTTGACTACAGAATGCCTGCCAGCAGGAGACTCATCACTAAGATATTACAGGGGAATTGAGCCAGGCAAGAAAAAGAAGGATTGCTTTTCTCCTCACCCTGTAAATTTTGTTATTAATAAATGAGATTCTGATGGAACAGTCTGCTGCAGCTGTCTCCAGAAGCAAGGTTTTATTAGCAGTTTTTATTTAAATGCACAGTAGTTTTAAGAGTGAATGTTATACTATTAAATGAAAAAGTATGTCATTGAGAACACATGTGGGTTGTGACTTACCCCCTTATTTGATTTGGACCTTGACTCTTGGCTTTTTGTTGCTGGGATAAGGCAGTGTGATTGGACATGTAGCTAAAGGTGTGGTAATCTGTGATTGATTTCCCCTCCCTGTCTGGACTTCTGGGAAAATTACAAACACTGTGCTCTTATATGAAGGCTATCACTTTGGTTGCTTTAACTTCCACAAGGGACATTAAAAAACAAATAAACAGTAGAGCAACAAGTCAGAATAGAAACAATGCAGTCGCTTTTAAAATTAAATTTGAGGCAAATATCATTAAAATCCTATCTAATAAAAGGCTGATATGCTAAGTGTCTGACCATTCATTTGACCGTTCAACCAGCTGCTATGATGTGCACTGACCACCAGGGGGCAGGTGCTCTGACCGGTAGGTTAGCTTGCTGGGGTCTGGCCCATCGGGACTGGGTGAGATGGGCTGGACACGCCCTGGAGTCCTCCCTTGGTCCCACCCGGGCCCCGATCATGCACCGGAGGGGTCCCTCAGCCTGGCCTGTGCCCTCTCGCAATCCAGGACCCCTCAGGGAATGTCCGCAGGCCAGGCCAAAGGCCCCTACTGGTGCACAAATCCGTGCACCAGGCCTCTAGTAAATTATAATTTTCCAATGTGATTTGGTGAAGAGAGAGATTAATATGGTCTACAGATTTGCTTTGCAGAAGAATTAATCTAAAAACCAGTAACTTTTATGGGTCTTGTTTTCCTGATTATAAAATATATGCTAACTGCAGAGAAGAATCGTTATGTTATTTTGCAGTTGTGTTTTTCAAGTGCTTTTTGGTCAGACAGCATCAGCTCAACAGGGCAGATGGAGACTTGGCTTGTTGTGAACATGTGGGCACATGCTTTGTGATAGAACGCGCATGACCAGGCAGGGCTGACAGCATATTAATTAAGTTTTCTTCAGTTGTACCCCTGCAACTGTTCCCTTCCATCATTGCTGAGTCCTCATTGTCACAGAAAATGAAAACTTAGCTCTGGGGCCTGAGATGAAGGAGAGCCCCGACTGGACTTGCATAACATTATTGGCCATGATGGTGGGCCTTGGTATGACTGGAGATGACTATTAAAAACTGTTTCTGGCCCAGTCAGTGTGGCTCAGTGGTTGAGCATTGACCCATGAACCACGAGGTTTCAGTTCAATTCCCAGTCAGGGCACATGCCTGGGTTGCAGCCTTGATGCCCAGAGAGGGAGTGTGCAGGCGGCAGCCGATCAATGATTCTCTCTCATCATTGATGTTTCTATCTCTCTTTCTCTCTCCCTTCCTCTCTGAAATTAGTAAAAAAAATATATTTTAAAAAACCCACAAAAACAACAACAAAAAACAACAACAACAACCCTGCTTCCTTATATTACTAGTAAATTCTACTTATTCCCCAATCCTAATACAAACACGCATATATAAAAACATAACCTTAACCACACTACCTCTGATATCCCCATAGGACACTAATCATCTTCAGACCTTGCTAAACAACTCCTGCTATAGGTTAAGAAAGTCTTGGAGGGATTTAGACAATACAGGATAAAATGGTGTGTAATGGAGATTAATCAATTGGCAGTTAATTGGATTGGAAGGGAGATCAAAGGTAGGCAAGGAGACAAATTAAGGGCTGTTGCACTGATGCTGGCAAGAAGGGTTAGGGGTGAGAACTAGGATGGTGGCAGGAATAGACATGTGAAGAAATCCTAGATTGTGTTGATTTGTTGGGATTGAAAGAGGAAGGGAAAGAGCATTAAGTAAAACGAACTGAATAATTCATAGTCCTCTTGACCTGATACACTTGGAGGCAATGAGAATATTAATAGTAATCTATAGTGACATATTTCACCTTCAAATTTCTTTTGCTGTCCTTGGTGTGACCTTGGGATTGGTAATTATTCTAAACTTCTTTACTCGGCTAAGTGGGGGACTATAACAGTTCCTGCCTTATAGGATTCATTAGTGTTTGAAGAGGTAACATTGGAACTAATGCAGGGGAATTTCCTTGAAGCAAGTTTTATTAGTTCTTGTCTTTATTTAATTCTTAACTAATCAATACTCCTGTTTCCTTCAACATGTTGAATTAAAGGCTTCTAGTGTATCACTTTGGTTTTTTAATACCCCGTGAATAATTTGGAATTATTGAAAAACGAAACAAAGGTTATTATGCAAATGTTTGAAATATTTAACACTACATTAAAGTCGTCTTGGGAACTGGAAAAATAACTACTGAAGTTGTACTAGCATTTTGTAGAGGCACAGAGTATGAAGAAGAAAAAAAGATCATTCCTGAAAAAAGAAAATTTAAAAAGTAGAAGGTGTTAGAAGCAAATCATCCAATGAATTCTATTACGTAATGAATATTTAGATAGTATATTGATTTTTCTTGAGATACAGTAGCCAAGCCAGGGAATTTAAAGAATTAAAAAAAAAAAAGGAGTGATGAGATGAACTCTAAAGTTGTGTTTCAAAATACCTGGTTTGACACAGTTAGACAGATCTTCTTATTCTAGGCTCAGAACATAATTGTTTAAGCAGTTGATATGTCTTCAGCTCCTTTATCCTTGCCAGGACTCAGTCCCTGGCATGACTCCCAAATTCCAGACAGATTGGGAATAATATAATAATAGTGGCATTAAATTATAGTAATATAATAATTCTGGTGTTAAATTACAGAAAGTGCCTTGTGAATCACCTCTCCCCTTCCATTCACATTGCCTGTGTTCAGTAGTTTAATGAAATTCCCTTAATCTGACACTTCCCAGTGGATTAGAATCATGCAGATTCACACAGATGCTCCTAAATAGAGGTTCTGTCCTCAGCTTCTCCAAATCCTTGCAACAGTGTGACAAGGATATTAGAGAAGGCTTAACCCAAGGGGATGCGAGGAAAACTGGTGGCATTTCACACTTTCGTTGGGCTTGCTGGATGACAGGTTGTTGTTGTTGTGGTTGTTGTTGTTGTTGTTGTTTTAAATCTCTCAAAGGAAACCAGTGGGTGATCCTTGAATTATCATCAGCTAAAGTTTTAAAAGAAATTTGCTTTGATGCCAGTATTTACTTAGTGACACAACTTGGGAACTAATAATGTGTGTACACTAGCATATCTGTTGCATGGCAGCTGTGTTGTCTTGCTGAATAGTTTACTCAACTCTTCTAGAAAATGACATTTTCATGTCCTGAATGACAATACATCTTGGTTATACGGCATTATATAAGCCAAAAAATGCTGTTTGCTACAAATAAACGTCTTGACCATCAAGAGGCTGCCTGTTTAATGTTTGCCTCATTTAAGCTAATTTTTTTTCCCTTTGCTCTATGAACTGGTAGTTTGGTGTTTTGGTGGTTTTTTTTCACTGTTAGGTAAAGTGAGTTAGATAAAGGGGAGTGACCTCAAGTAAAATACATATCAATTTGTGTCCCTGCTCTACAAATAATACTGGAAAATGTCTGGTAGGGAGCAGAGAATGACTTTTTAATTTTATCTTTGGATTTTAATTATGCATGCCATTTTTATGTCCCATCTCTCTATGGAACTAAGAACTAAGGCACAGCCTGTAATCATAGGTTCTGATCAGCCACTCTCATTTAGCCTGGGCTAACATAGAACTTGGGTCATCTTTCACCTTCTCCTCAATTCCAGTTCGATTTGCTTTGAACGACTATAAAATATTTGTGCAATAATGTCACTGGTAATGTCACTGGTATGTTGCTGCATCTGTCGGTATTATCGTATGAGTTTTACCCTTCATTTTGTTCATGTGATTGATTTATGTATGTTGAACCATTCTTGTACCCCTCGAGTGAATCCACTTGATCGTGATGTATTATCTTTTTAATGTGTTGCTATATTCGATTTGTTAGTATTTTGTTTAGTATTTTTGCATCTGTATTCCTCAGAGATATTGGTCTGGTATGTGTGTGTGTGAGTGTGTGTGTGAGTGTGTGTGTGTGTGAGTGTGTGTGTGTGAGTGTGTGTGTGTGTGAGTGTGTGTGTGTGTGAGTATGTGTGTGTGTGTGAGTGTGTGTGTGTGAGTGTGTGTGTGTGTGTGTGTGTGAGTGTGTGTGTGTGTGTGTGTGTGTGTGGTCTCTGCCAGGTTTTGGTATCAGGGTTAGGTTGGTTGGCCTCATAAAATGTGTTAGGGATTAGGGCCTCTTCTTTAGCTTTTTGGGAAGAATTTGAGACAGATAGGTAGTAAGTCTTCTTTGAATGTTTGGTAGAACTCACTAGTGAAGGCAGCTGCTCTTGTACTTTTACTTTTGGGGAGGTTTGGGATAATTGTTTCAATTCTCTCACTGTTGATCGGTCTATTTAGATTTTCCAGCTCTTCATGATTCAGTCTAGGAAGGTTACATATTTCTAGAAACTTATCCATTTCTTCTAGCTTATTGAATTTGGGGGCCTATAGTCTTACGTAGAATTCATGTATGATCCTTTGTATATCTGTGTTGTCTGTGGTAACTTCTCCTCTTTCATTTCTGATCTTGTTTGAGTCTTTTCTCTTTTTCCCTTAGTGAGTCTAGCCAGAGGTTTGTCAATTTTTATTAATCATTTCAACTAGTCTTTGTTGCATTAATTTATTATTGAAGATTATTCATAGTAGAAGCAGTGTTTGATGCTAAGCTATATTACAAGGATAACTAATTATAATTTTATTACATTTATTTTTGTTAATCTTCACTCCAGGATATTTTTCTATTGATTTTTAGGGAGAGTGGAAGAGAGAGGGAAAGACAGAGAGAAACATCGATGTGAGAAAAACACATCGATCGGTTGCCTCCCGTATGAGCCCCAGCCATGGCCCCGGGCCGGGGAGGAGCCTGCAACCAAGGTAGGTACCTTTGACTGGAATCGAACCCAGGACCCTTTGGTCCACAGGCCAATGTTCTATGTACTGAGCCAAACCGGCTAGGGCTAGAATTCTATTCTTTTCATAGCATCTGTTACACACATACACACACACACACACACATACATACACACATACACACACATACACACACACACACATACACACACATGGTTTGTCAGTTCACAAAAGCCTATTGTTCAGTTTTCAGAGTTTTGTAAGCTGCTTGATGTCAGACAAGTAGCTTGAAATTTGCCATGGTAGGAGTATTTACACAATGCAAACTAGTGAATGCTGCAAATCAAAGCCTTTAAAGTTTTTTTCCTGAACAGCTGGTTGGCAAACACCAGCATTATCTGTGCCTCAAGGTATTCCTTCAAATAGAATAAAGGGTTATTAGCATAGTGTGAAAGTTTACATGATAAAAAGAATAAGCTGTTTTATATTTCTGTGTTCTCAGGGTTACGGAAAGACCGAAGAGGAGGGAGAATGTTGAAACACAAGCGCCAAAGGGATGATGGGGAGAGCAGGAGTGACGCGGGGTCCTCTGGAGACATGAGAGCCGCCAGCCTTTGGCCAAGCCCTCTCTTGATTAAGCACACGAAGAAGAACAGCCCTGCCTTATCTCTGACAGCCGACCAGATGGTCAGTGCCTTGATGGAGGCTGAGCCCCCCATAATCTATTCCGAGTACGATCCTAGCAGACCCTTCAGTGAGGCTTCGATGATGGGCTTGCTGACCAACCTCGCCGACAGGGAGCTGGTTCACATGATCAACTGGGCAAAGAGGGTGCCAGGTAAGAACACTGAGCTGGACTTTGTATTTTTGCAAGTCAATCACCACATATTCACGAACCAGCTGCGATGTCATAGGAGAAAGCAATAATAGGAAACAATAGCTTGTTGTCTATTCGGTTTCAAGGTTACATCCGAATTGGTTAATTTTTAGGGTCAGTACACTGTAATTCTCCTGGAAATTATGAAATAATGTTTTAAAATAAAAATATAGAAGGTTAGAGTACTTAACCTAACATTATATTTAACCCATGTTAAAATTTACCAAAAAATGTGGAGTGGACACGTAATAAATGTGGTTAATATTATATGTTCACAGTGTCAAAATGTTTAAGATGAAATGATCTACAATATATACATTTTTAGTATTGAGGACTTTTGTTCAGGAAACCTCAATTATTAATGAATAATTTTACCTTAATTTTTTCTCTCTTAAGATCTTTGTGGACTAAAGACAGAATAAGAGGTTTCTTTACTGAATGCCCATTGTTTACTCGATTTTCTATTCTTAGTATTTCAGGGGAAAGGTAGCACAATAGACCAATTAGGTTCTCACCCTGCTCCTGGGAGGAGCCTGTAGAAGGATGCGGTGGCTTAGTGACATTGGTCCTTCAGCTGATTCCCTCAGAGGTGGCGTGGCTATGAACCTTGACTGCCACTCTTGTTCAGGGAGAAGAACTCTAGTTTTAAGGAAACATGACTAGACATCCTCCATGGCCCATCATATGTATTCAGGAGCTAACATAGATGAAGCAAGGCAAGAGGAAGTTAAATCTTCTTTCTGGGCATATAGTTCAAATGAGTAATGGATTTAGACAGATTGTCTCATTTGGGTTCTTTGAATTGACGAAATCAATTATTACCCTGGAAGCATGGGGTGCTTTTGATTAAACTAAATAAATGTGGAGTTTTGTACTTGCATTTTAGAGTTCACCGATCTGTTATAGGCCAAGTGAATACACGTCTGGCCTTAGAGAGTATTTTATGTATTTGCATATATTAACATATTGACATGTGATTCTTTGAGTAAGAAGCCAGCAATGTTGTGATCCAAACTTGACAGAGGCACCCATATAGGTGGTAGAGTCTGGACTATATAGAAGTGTGGAGATTAACAGGCATATTTAGATATCTAGGGTCAGTCCTAATGGCAAATAAAAGCTCTCAGCCACCTTTGAATTAAGAGTTTTATTGAGCCCTAGCCAGTTTGGCTCAGTGGATAGAGCGTTGGTCTGCTGACTGGAGGGTCCTGGGTTTGATTCTGGTTAAGGGCATGTACCTTGGTTGTACACTCCCAGCCCTGGTCGGGGGCTGGCAGGAAACAACCAATTGATGTGTCTCTCTCACATCAGTGTTTCTCTCTGTCTATGCCTCTCCTCCCTACTCTCTCTAGAATCAATGGAAAAAATATCCTTGGGTGAGGATTAAAAAAAAAAAGAGTTTTATTGAGCACCTACTTACTTTAGCATTCTCATGTGAAGCAGATCTATAATAAGCAAATATTGGAATCTAAATATAATGTGGTTATAGATTTTTATCTTAATATTTGTTCTTGTCTTTTTACATACTTTGGAAGAAGAGAAAACTTAAGAAATAATAATAATGACCATATCCCTGAGAGCCAACTTTTGGTTGCTATTAAGCTTTATTGTACTATAGGTACATATTTTCCCTCATAAACTCTTAGCAGTATTAGTTCCAGAGCACTGCTGAACTCAAATATACATTATAATGGTTATCAGTTGATTTCCATCATGACATTTTTATAATTATAAAAATTTGAAAGGTAATTGGAACAACTGAAATTAAATTCAAATACATTACTATTGGATAAAGAATTCATGACAACAATCTTCTGAATTTAAAAATAAAATGGAGACAGAAATAAAGGCAAGGAAAATATTATGTACATGCTTAGCCATCTCATTGTTAAACCTAGAACTAAACAAATTTATAGTAATGAGATGTGTAGCTAAACCACTCTATACCTTAATTATATTAGCTTAAAAGACCAGAATAATTTCAAAATCCTTAGACCAAACTATATCTTATTACTTAATGGTTTTTAAAAAAATTATGAAGGCAAAAAAAAGTTATGTGAATAAGTGTATATGTGTGTATATGTACTATTAGATTACAGCTGTTGTAAATCAAAAGCCTATTTGTCTGACCAGGCAGAATAAAAATAGTCATTAATTTAAAAGGATGAAAAATGAGAGAAAAAATATATTCTGAAAAAAATTGAAGATGATTGTCAAGCTTTTTAGAAAAATCAAGAAAGCACATTTTGAAAAGCTTATATTCAGATACCATCTGTCATTTAAAAAATAGCTCATATTGGAACTCAAATATAGACAATATTACATTTATGTCATAATAGTTTGAGAATAATAATAGTAATTTTAAAAAGAAGGACTAGAAAGTACCATTAGTAAAAAGAGTAGTAAGAAAGTGAATTCTAGAAGAACCTGGAATTAGCCATATGATACAAAAACCTGCAAAAGACATTTGGGTAATCCTCAGAATGTCTATCAATATAACAGAAATGGTGAATTAACTTTGTTTTTGAAAAATTCAGCTACATCGAGGTAAAACTGACAAAATTGTGAGATATTGAGAGTGTACATTGTAAAAGGGTTCCCCCGTCTAGGTAATTAGCCCATTTATCTGTGTGTGTGTGTGTGTGTGCGTGTATGTGTGTGAGAGAGAGAGAGAGAGAGACACACACACACACACACACACACACACAGAGAGAGAGAGAGAGAGAGAGAGAGAGAGAGAGAGAGAGAGAGAGAACAATTACGTTCTACTCTTTTAGCAAATTTCAGTGATACTCTACAGGGTTATCAACTATAGTCATGATGTTTAGCATTAGATCCTCAGCCTGCTTTCATCTTACAGCTGAAAGTTTGTACTCTTTTACCAATCTCTATACGCCCAATCCCTGAATCCCTGGCAACCACGTTTCTACTTTCTGTTTCTATAAGTTGGGCTTTTTTTTTTTTTTTTTAAAGATTTATATATAAGTGATACCATTCAGTATTTATCTTTCTCTGGATTATGTCACTCCGTATATTGCCCTCAAGGCCCATCTATGTTGTCACAAATGGCAGGATTTACTTCTTTTAAATGGCTTAATAATATTCCATTGGAGATATATACATATACATATACATATATACATATACATATACATATACACATATATACATATACATATATACATATATACATATATACATATATACATATATACATATATACATATATATATGAAATCTTCCTTTGCCACTCACTCATTGATGGACACTAAGTTTGTTTCCATGTCTTGGATATTGTGAATATGCTGAATTGAGCATGGGAATGCAGATATCTTTTGGATATATACCCAGAAGTGTGATTTCTGAGTAATATAGTAATTCTATTTTTCATTTTTGAGGAACCTCTATACTCTTTTTTATAGTGGCATCTGGTTACATTCCTACCAACAGTGTACAAGGTTATAAATCCTCACCAACACTTGTTATCTCTTGTGTTCTTGATAATAAGCATTTTGTCTATTCCGTTTCCTTACCAACATTTTGTAGAAGGTTCCCTGTGTGCTTCAGAAGACTGTGTATTCCGCTGCTGTTGGATGGAATGTTTTATATATGCCCTTTAGTTACCTCTGCTCCACTTTTATAAGTGATTTCCCCATCACAATTACAACAGTAGAGTATTCTGAATTTAACTATACATTTACCTTTACCAGTGAGCTTTATGTTTTCATATGTTTTACTGTTACTAATTAGCATTTTTTCTTTTCAGCTTAAAAAACTCACTTTAGCATTTCTTGTAAGGCTGGCCTTGTTATATATTCCTTCAGCATCGTTTGCCTGGAAAACTTTTTATCCTCCTTCAATTCTGAAGGATACTTTTGATTGGCTTATTTTTTATTTTTTAAAATATATTTTATTGATTTTTTACAGAGAGGATGGGAGAGGGATAGAGAGTTAGAAACATCAATGAGAGAGAAACATCGATCAGCTGCCTCCTGCACACTCCCTACTGGGTATGTGCCCAGAACCAAGGTACAGGCCCTTGACTGGAATCAAACTTGGGATCCTTGAGTCCACAGGCCGACGCTCTATCCACTGAGCCAAACCAGTTAAGTCTGGCTTATTTTTTTCTTTCAGTGCTTTGAATATAGTATTCCACTCTCTTCCAGCCTGCAGTTTCTAATGAAGAATCTGCTAGTAATTTTAGTAACAAGTTGCTTTTCTCTTTATGCTTTTAAGATGATCTTGTTCTTAACTTTTGACAATTTAATTATAATGAGTCTCAATGCAGGTCACTTTGGATTAAACTTATTTGGAACTCTTTGGGCCCCCTGGATCTGGATGTCTGCTTCTTTCCCTAGGTTTTAAAGTTTTCACTCATTTTTCTTTAAATAGGCTTTATCTCTCTCTTCTCCTTCTGTGACTCTGTAATATAAATATTTGTTTGTTTGATAGTGTCTCATAAGTCCTGTAAGCTCTTTTAGCTCACTTCCATTCTTTTTGTTGTTGTTGTTCCTCTGATTTAGATGAATTCCACTACTCTGTCTTTGAGTTTACTGATCCTTTTTTCCTATTTGATCTAGTCTGATATTGAACACTTCTATTCAACTTTTTCAGTTTACTGATTGTAATCGTCAGCTCTTGATGTGTTTGATATGCTCTCAATAGCTCTTCAGTGAAATTTTCACTTTGTTCACTCATTGTTCTCTTGACTTTGGTGAACATATTTATGACCATTATTTTGAACTCTTTGTGATGTAAATCACTTATCTCTGTTTTATTAAGGCCTATTTTTGAGTTTTGTCTTGTTCTTTTGTTTGGAACATATGTCTTTGTTTCTTCATCTTTGACTCTCTGTGTTGGTTTAGTTTCTGCACATTAGATAAAAGAGCCACTGCTAGTCTTGATGAAGTTGTCTCATGTAAGAAGTAAACCTAATCACTCCACTTGGCCCAAGCTCTTAGTTATCTTTCAAATCTTTGTGATTGTGCAAGTTGCCTTCTTTGCTTTTCATAGCTCCCAGTAGTTGAGGGTGTGCAAAATACATAATCTATCCATTAATGGGGATTTAAGTTTTCAAAGAGTTAGAGTCTTACATTTTAATTTATTATTAAAATATACATGGTGAAACTCATCAATAAATCAGCATCATTTAGCTGAAGGTCAAAAGAGGAAGAATATATGACAAAAGTTATTATATTTTTAATTTCTGCATCACAATTGTATCATTAACTGGCTGATTCTTAGTTTCAGTGGCAATGAAAGTACATTTGTTTTCTTATTTATCTCTCAGAAGTTTGAATTGTCACAAAACCATTACTTTGACTTATGAAAAATTATGTCTTTTCCAAAAATCACCATATTTGTACATACCTCAAAGTCAATTTCATACTTCAAGTTTGTGTTCAAGGTCTATATATTTTAGTACATATTTGGATAAATATCTAGCCCTGGGCTCTATATTGCCTTTTAAAAACAGATAAGTAGAAGCTTGATAGCCTCATTGGCACTGGGTACAGATTTGGAAGGGTATGCTGGAGCTGCTGGCCTAGGAAGAGGGATAAATGACAAATGACAGTTGAGCTCGTTGTCATGTGAAGCATGCTACTTTAACCACTTCCTCATCTTTTAGTGGCAAACAGGATGATCTTTCTCTCCTTCCCTTCTCCTGCCTATGTCCCTCTCTACTCAACACTAGAAGAGCCCTTTTCTTTACCCCGACTCCCCACTATGTTACTTTGGATTCCTTCCTTGTTCAGTTTTGGCTCCAGGAGGAGAGGATCCCTTTCGGCTGGACATGCCTCCTAACTATGCCCGAGCTCAGGTTGCTCAGAAGCTTCTTGCATTGTCTTTGAGGATGCAAGTTTGTCTTAGCCATTCCAGGGCTCAAGGCTTCTTCTGCTCCCGTGTTCCCCAGGAATCCAGTAATTAGCTTCCTGACTCTAATACTCATCCCCGTTATTCAAATCAGCAGTGAGCCAAGCGCAGGAAATGCTTGTTGAATGAATGAATAAATGAATGAATGAAGGGTGACTTTTGAAACTTCTGATGTTAAGAAATCTCTGAGCTCAGTTAGAACTCAATTTTTCCATAAAGAAAAAGTAATCTTCAAGGCTTTAGTGTTACCCTCTTTTACCTACCTGCTGTTCTGACCTCTCCAGCAGTTGTCTTAGCGGGCTTCTTTCCAACCCTTCCTTTGTAAGGAGCAGAGCAATATCCAGAGGCATGTACGGAACTTGAGTTCTGAGGACTTTAAAAGGTTTTAGCTTCCTTGCAGCAAGTTAGTTAGATTCACTTCGCAAGTGTAATTTAAAACTTAGAATGGGGAGGGACAAGGGGCTGGAGAAAGGGCACAATTTCTTAATGTGAGAATTGGGAGCATCTTCAAGGGACACATTCTATTCTGGGAGGTTTCTGCAGATTTCAGGGACTTGGCAAGCCTACCCAGTACTCTAATTCCCAACCTGTAATGAGCCCAGCGAACCCTGCTCTCGGGCTATTGTGGTGGTGGCCCAGCCTGTTTCAGTGCGGTATGGAGATGAAAGAGAATGTGACATGAAAACATGGGGGGCATCCTGAAGAGATGACAGATACATATTGTTTAAGGGTCAGATTTGCAGTTTAGATTTTGCCTCCGTTTTATAATAAGAGCCTTGAGACTGGGGTAGAGTTACCCCACATCATTGGTGGCAGGCCCTCTGAGCTGGAAACACAGCGTGTCTTTGGGGTGTTCCATTTCCAAGTCACCGCAGCCTGGCGTTTACTGCTGCTGGGAGGCTCTGGTTGGACACCAAGGAATGTGATACAGACTTGATTTTTCTTTCCCATGAAACTTTGAAGCCCTGTAGATGCTTCTTGGCCTGAAGGCTACTAAATTCTTTTCTAATCTTGAGGGTATTTGAGAAAAATGCCCCATGTAGGTTTCTTTGCCCTGCTCCCCTCTCTCTGGGGTCTGTTTCAGTGCATCTGGGTTTGGGCCCCAGAATCTGCATGTTTATCATGAGTGCAGTGGACAATGTGTGGTGCTGGGTGTCTCCAGGGCAACCTGTGGGGAACATTGGCCTATGGCTCTGCTACGTTCGTGGGGAATTTGGCATGGAGAATGCCAGCGATGTTGTAGCTATGTATGTGTTAAACAGACATATTACTATTGAAGTGTGTTGAAGTGGGCTGAATTGTGAGCCCCCCTCAAATGTGTCAGAATCCTAACCCTAGTACTTCCGAATGTGTTCTTATTTGGACATAGGGTCTTTATAGGGGTAAGCAATCAAATGAGGTCATTAAGGTGGAACCCAATCCTTACAAAAAGGGGAGATTTGGACACAATGATAGACACACCCAAAGGGAAGACGATGTGATGACACAGGGAGAAGATGGCCATGGGGTTGGAGTGACCCACCTCTAAGCCAAAAATAAGGACTTCTTTTATTTATTTTTATTTTTTTTATTTTTATTTATTTATTTTTTTAATTGTTTGAAGTATTACAAATAGTAGTACATATGTCTCTTTTTTTCCCCCCATTGACCTCCCCCCAGCCTCCTCTTCCCCCCAGTACATGCCTTTACCTGCCCCCACCCCAGTGTCTTTTATCCATTGGTTATGCTTATATGCATGTGTACAAGTCCTTCAGTTGATCTCTTACAGCCCGCCCCCCCTGCCCAAAACCTCCTCTGCCTTCCCACTGTAGTTTGACAGTCTGTTCAATGCTTCTTTGCTTCTGTATTTATTTTTCCCCCTTTTCTTTCCTTTAAAAAATCTTGCCTCTGCAGACTAGAAATAAACATATAATAACAAAAGATGTTTGAGTCCCAATTTCAATGTCCAACAGTTCTGAGTCCCCGTTACAATGTCAAACAGTTCCTTATGTGTACATGTCAGCAATGATATCTGGATGGTGGGCACATGGTGGCAATGCGGGTCCGACCCTCTCTGGTTTGGTCCTAGGCAACCTGCTGTGTCACACAGCTGCTGACTGCTAGCGTGACAAGGCGTCGTCAGCGTCTCCCATCTCTGGACTGTTTCTCCTCTTGTCTTTGTGGTTGGAGCAGACCTGTCAATTTCTCTCTGTTGCAGGAATCCACATGGTCTTGGAGTTGTTTTCTGAAAATATACAAACATATTCTCGACCAAAAGTTAATAAAGGAATCTTTTCTATATAATTGATTTGAAAAAGGATCCCAAATCAATTATATAGAAAAGATTCCTTTATTAACTTTTGGTCGAGAATATGTTTGTATATTTTCAGGATTTCTTTTGAACACCAGAAGCTGGAGGAGAGAAGGAAGGGGCCTCCCAGAGCCTTCAGAGAGAGCATGGGTCTGCCGGCACCTTGACCTCAGACTCTGGCCTCCAGAACTAAGAGAGAACACACTTCTGTTGTGTTAAAGCACCCAGTGTTTGCACTTTGTATGACAGCCCTAGGAAATGAATACAAATTATACCCCAAAGAAACAGTGTAATTTCGAGGCAAAAGAGATCAGGAGCTTTTGATTTAAAGAGGAATGTTTGGCTCACCTAGTACAGGCTTGGCTAATCATTTACTCCTGGATATTCTCTCCTTTGCCCGCCCAAGTGGTTCACTGAACTTCTGGCCTTGAAGTTGATTTAGAACTTCAGCAGTTCCACACATCTACCTGGCAAATACTTTATAGAAAAATTAACTCACCAAGGAATGTTTTCATCTGGCACTTTAATAGATCCCCCTTTCCCACTTATATCTTTGATCCATTTGAATTCATCTTGCTGTACAGTAGTGGGTGTGGCTCCAATGTTGTTCCTGCACAGGTGGCTGCACAGTTGTTTCAACTCCGTTCACCGAGCAGCATCCTGCAGCAGTGTTGTGAAGACTTCTTGTACAGTTAACCTTCTTTGTTTACTACTAGTGAGAGCTTTTATATAGAGTGATAGGTATGACCCATTGATGACATGTTGGATTATTCTTCCCAGTTCTGAAACCAAAAAGAAAATTAGTAATTTATTCTCAAGTTATAAAATTTGTCTGGTTTATATTAATGAATATATAATGTGGTTAGCCTGTCCTGTGTATGTTTGTGTGTGTATGTATACACACACACACACACACACATATATATGAGTATCATGTACTTTTGCTTCTTATTTCTAAGATCTAAAAAATTAGTGCTGATAAGAGTGATTTACCATTCAACATAATAGGACAAAAACAATTCTTCCCAGGACAGAAAAAGAAAATATCAGGCTTCCCTTTTCTCTTTTCCCCAAATTTCAGGGTACTGCCTTTGATTCAGCTATTTTGAGTTCTTGTTTTCTCATATTAACTGCTTGCTGTTCCTTAATATGCAAAAATAACTTTTACACTTTTCCCCTCCAACATTTGTTGATTGGCTTGTCAGAAAATAAAGTTTAAAAAAATCTTTAGTATAAAAGTGATTGTGAAAACTGGAACAATGGTTATTATTAACCTAGTTAACCAATTTCTGATTTGTCTTGATTGTTTTTAATAATTGGAACTTAAAGATCTACCTGAGAAGCCACATTTTTATAAAGGATGTATATTCTGGAGATGGAGAGTAGTGATGGTTGCACAACAATATGAATATATTTATTGCTATTGAACTGTACATTTAAACAAGGTTAAAAGGGTAATTCTATGTTATGTATATTTTATCACAGTAAAAGAAGGCGTGCAATATTTTATGTAAGAAATATGAAAAGGAACTAGGCAACACATGGCAAAAAAAAAGTAATAGATAAGATGGCTAAATTCAGAGGCCAATACTCTTATCCAAAACTTTAAATTTGATTTTTAGATAAGAATATAAACATAAACATATTGCAAGAAGATTAAGTGGGGTGGAATAATGAAGTAGAAACAGGTTATACCTTGGGCTCCTATAATCCTTGTTATTAAGAGAACAAAGATTTTGATTGTTTAACAGTTATTTAATGAGTTCTTCCTACATGCAAGGTACTGTTCCATGTGTGGGAATATACTGGGGGACAAAGCTGGCAGAATCCCTGCCTTCAAGGAGCTTCCATTGTACTATCCTAGGTACCACCGGAGGAGAGGGAGTGCAGTTATGGTTTACCCACTGTACAAGCAGTAGCTGACTGTGTCAGACTCTGTTGTGAGCATTTTACCTGTATGTTGAGGGCCTTTTTGTCCCCTTTTGTGGATGAGGAAATGGGGACGGGGAGAAGTTCATAGCAGAGCAGTTTAGTATCAGGGAGATGTTCAATTCCAGAACACTTTCCTGAAGGAAGCTCTGAAAATAGGCTAAAAAGGTGATAGCACTTTTTTAAAGAGTTGTACTATTTTATCATTGTTTGAGTTTTTTAAAAAAACCTCTCCTCTCCCTCCCCTGCGTGTTGACACAGATATCAAGAAGGTCTGTATATTACAATGATTTAAGAACATGAACTGTCTTTGGACAACCTTGGCCATAATAAGCATTCAATAAATATTGGCTAATATTATTTGTTTTATATTTGGTTTAATACATTTTTAGTTTGAAGTTATTGACATAACTAACTTGAGTCTTACTTTTGAGACCATTATGTAACTATCCAACAAAAGCATGAGATAACCTGGCATTTTGCAAAATTAGGCTAGAAATCACTTTTAAAATGCATTTTAAATATTCAGCACATGTGTTTCTTTTTATTTGTGTTATGTGATCTGTCTTTATGCTTCTATGCCTTTTTTTCTCAAATAATCTTATTGCCGCTAACCAAAACTAACTGAGATTTGATTTTATATGTTACTATAAAATCAAATTGTTGTTTCTTTGCTTTTATATGTTACTATAATCAAGAAAAATCATTTCTGAGTTATATCAGCTCTGGTCAATTTTTCTAAATAAATAAAAACTAGAGATTTTGGCTACATTTAAATGTTTTGAGCTATTCTGTAAGTTTAAAGTATTTATACATAAAGTATTTTAATGAAATAGGAAAGAATATAAGAAATAGTATCTGGCCCTAGCAGGTTTGGCTCAATGGATGGAGCACTGGCTGCAGACTGAAGGGTCCCGGTTTTGATTCTGGTCAAGGCACGTACCTTGGTTGCAGGCTCGATCCCCGGCCGGGGTGCATGCAGGAGGCAGCCAATTGATGTGTCTCTCTCACATTGATGTTTCTCTCTCTCTCTCTCCTCCCCTCCCTTTCACTCTCTCTAAAAATCAAAGGAAAAATATCCTCTGGTGAGGATTAACAAAAAAGAAAGAAATAGTACCCTGTTTCCCCGAAAATAAGTGTCTTATATTAAATTTTGCCCCCAAAGACACGCTAGGTCTTATTTTCAGGGGATGTCTTATTTTTCCATGAAGAAAAATACGGTACACATTTATTGTTAAATGAAAATAAAGGAAATTTATTACCTGTATACGGTACAGTAGTACTGTAGTTGTCAACACAAACCAGACAAACTGTGAACCCTACAGTATCAAGAATTTACTCATTTATTCAATGACAATCATGTCATCATCTTCTGGAACATCATCATAACAATCCAATTCCTGAATTTCCTGGTGAATTTCTTGTGACTCCATTTCTTTCAGAATCAGTGGACCAAATCTCTCATGTTTAGCAATAGCACTGTCTTTAAATGAGTACTTCTTGTCAAGGTAGCCTGCTCGCAGTGCATTTGCAATGCAACTGTCAGTGATTTTCTCCCATGAATTCTTCACCCAAGTCACAACTTGTTGCAGTTTAGGTTTCACAAAGTTTCCACGCTGATTTCTCTCCATTCTATTTTCAATGTAGTTATTAATTTCCATGTGCAAATTGTTTTTGAATGGCTTGTTTATTGCAATATCAAGAGTCTGGAGATAGGCCGTCATTCCTGTGGGAATCATTATCTGATCTATTTTTCTTTCGTGAAGAAATGTCTTCATGTCTTTAGCGCGGTGAGTGCTGGCTGCATCCCAGACTAGCAGACCTCTTTGGCTCCCTCACATAACAAGCGGCAGCATTAAATCGACCCACTTCCTTATAACTGCTTGTGTGGCCCAGGCTTTTTCAGTTTCAGGAATAAAAACGCCCAAAACACGTTCAATCTTTTCCTTCTTGCCCTTAGAAATGATTAAAGGTGGGATTTTAGTGCCATCCAGATAAATTGCCAAAATACAGGAAACACGTGCACTTTCGTAAGCAGTGGAGGGAATGTACGCTAAGGAGGCACCCCGCTGTTCAATTGTTGTTTGAGATGATTGGCCCATAAACACTGCAGTTTCATCCATAGCAACCATGTTGGAAAGATTGTATTTAGAGAAGTCAGCATCATCAATAAAGGACTTGAATGCAAGTGCTCGCTTAATAACTTGAGTATCTTCCAACCTAAACAATGTTGTAGATCTTCTTAAAGACAGTTCACTTCGCTGAAGGAAATTATCCAGCCAGTGTTGTGATGCTTTGAAGTCTTCGGGGGCTATGTCAAACTGTGGTGCCATTGCAAGGGCAAATTCTTGAATCTGAGCCCTATTCACAACCAAAGCCTTTGCTCTCCTGTCAACAACCCATTCACAGATCAGGTCTTCCAGCTCGGAAAATAATGGTTGCCGACCTGATCCACACTTGTGCTTTTTAGCATTTCCCTTGTCCACTTGTTCAATGAGGTTACCATACTCTGCTCGCCCTTTTCGGACCAATTGGATACTCAACATCTTCTCTTTGCAGAAAGCAGTAAGATTTTGGCCCCAAGAGTCTTTCACGATTCCTTTCTTTTACTCCACGGAGTAGCTTTTTCTTTTTGCGCTCATTTCTAGGGGTAAAAAAAAAGGAATTGGGGTATCAATGTGGGGGGAGGGGGATCACTCAAAATGACACAGGGGGGATCGGGGGGGAATCAAAATGGCACAGGAGAATCAGAGGGGGGATTACCATTTTAGTAACCCCTTTTGATCCTCCTGTGTCATTTTGATTGCCCCCTCTGATCCTCCTGTGTCATTTTAAGTGATCCCCCTCCCCCCACCCCTGTGCCACTGAACACCTCCACCAGACATCCCCCCTACCCCTTTATCAGACATTTACCCCCTGGGGCCTGCCTGGGGACTGTCACTGGGCTTGCTGGGGCCTGGATCTGGGCTGGAGCAGGGTCTGCAAATGACTGAGAATCTTCAGTCA